>NC_092335.1:491502500-491577500 GCF_046630445.1 Rutidosis leptorrhynchoides
GTTAAATTATAAGTAAATATATCATTAAGTGTATTAACAATGAACTACATATGTAAAAATAAGACTACTAACTTAATGATTTCGAATCGAGACATATACGTAACGATTATCGTTGTAACGACATTTAACTGTATATATATCATACTAAGATATATTATATATCATAATATCATGATAATGTAACAATTTAACATCTCTTTAAATATAATAAACAATGGGTTAACAACATTTAACAAGATCGTTAACCTAAAGGTTTTAAAACAACATTTACGTGTAACGACTAACGATGACTTAACGACTCAGTTAAAATGTATTTACATGTAGTGTTTTAATATGTATTCATACACTTTTGAAAGACTTCAAGACACTTATTAAAGTACTTCTACTTAACAAAAATTCTTACAATCACATCCTCGTTCAGTTTCATCAACAATTCTACTCGTATGCACCCGTATTCGTACTCGTACAATACACAGCTTTTAGATGTATGTACTATTGGTATATACACTCCAATTATCAGCTCTTAGCAGCCCATGTGAATCACCTAACATATGTGGGAACCATCATTTGACAACTAGCATGAAATATCTCATAAAATTACAAAAATATTAGTAATCATTCATGACTTATTTACATGTAAACAAAATTACACATCCTTTATATCTAATCCATATACCAACGACCAAAAATACCTACAAACACTTTCATTCTTCAATTTTCTTCATCTAATTGATCTCTCTCAAGTTCTATCTTCAAGTTCTAAGTGTTCTTCATAAATTCTATAAGTTCTAGTTTCATAAAATCAAGAATACTTCCAAGTTTGCTAGCTTACTTCCAATCTTGTAAAGTGATCATCCAACCTCAAGAAATATTTCTTATTTACAGTAAGATATCTTTTTAATACAAGGTAATACTCATATTCAAACTTTGATTCAATTTCTATAACTATAACAATCTTATTTCGAGTGGAAATCTTACTTGAACTTGTTTTCGTGTCATGATTTTGCTTCAAGAACTTTCAAGCCATCCAAGGATCCTTTGAAGCTAGATCTATTTTTCTCATTTCCAGTAGGTTTATCCACAAAACCTGAGGTAGTAATGATGTTCATAACATCATTCGATTCATATATATAAAACTACCTTATTCGAAGGTTTAAACTTGTAATCACTAGAACATAGTTTAGTTAATTCTAAACTTATTCGCAAACAAAAGTTAATCCTTCTAACTTGACTTTTAAAATCAACTAAACACATGTTATATATCTATATGATATGCTAACTTAATAATTTAAAACTTAAAAACACCAAAAACACCGTAAAACCGGATATACGCCGTCGTAGTAACACCGCGGGCTGTTTTGGGTTTGATAATTAAAAACTATGATAAACTTTGATTTAAAAGTTGTTTTTCTGGGAAAATGATTTTTCTTATGAACATGAAACTATATCCAAAAATCATGGTTAAACTCAAAGTGGAAGTATGTTTTTCAAAATGGTCATCAAGACGTCGTTCTTTCGACTGAAATGACTACCTCTTACAAAAATGACTTGTAAATTATATTTTCAACTATAAACCTATACTTTTTATGTTTAGATTCATAAAATAGACTTCAATATGAAACCATGGCAATTTGATTCACTCAAAACGGATTTAAAACGAAGAAGTTATGGGTAAAACAAGATTGAATATTTTTTGATTGTTGTAGCTACGGGAAATATTGTAACAATTCTATTCAAATCATATCCTAGCTAACTTATATTGTATTATACATGTATTCTAATATATTATGTAATCTTGGGATACCATATACACGTATGCAAATGTTTTGACATATCATATCGACCCATCTATATATATTATTTGGAACAACCATAGACACTCTATATGCAGTAATGTTGGAGTTAGCTATACAGGGTTGAGGTTGATTCCAAAAATATATATACTTTGAGTTGTGATCTAGCCTGAGACGTGTATACACTGGGTCATGGATTGGGTCAAGATAATATATATCAATTTATTTCTGTACATCTAACTATGGACAACTAGTTGCAGGTTACTAACGAGGACAACTAACTTAATAAACTTAAAACATTAAAACGTATTAAAAATGTTGTAAATATATTTTGAACATACTTTGATATATATGTACATATTTGTTATAGGTTCGTGAATCGACCAGTGGCCAAGTTTTACTTCCCGACGAAGTAAAAATCTGTGAAAGTGAGTTATAGTCCCACTTTTAAAATCTAATATTTTGGGATGAGAATACATGCAGTTTTATAAATGATTTACAAAATAGACACAAGTACATGAAACTACTTTCTATGGTTGAACGATCGAAGCCGAATATGCCCCTTTTTTACTTGGTAACCTAAGAATTAATAAACAAGTCTACTAATTGACCGAATCCTAAAGATAGATCTATTGGGCTCAACAAACCCCATCCGTTGTAGCGGATGCTTTAGTACTTCGATGTTGTTTTATCATGTTCGATGGATGTCCCGGAATGATAAGGGGATATTCTTATATGCATCTTGTTAATGTCAGTTACACGGTGTTCACCATATGAATGATTTTTATCTCTATGTATGGGATGTGTATTGAAATATGAAATCTTGTGGTCTATTATTACGATTTGATAAATATATAGGTTAAACCTATAACTCACCAACATTTTTGTTAACGTTTAAAGCATGTTTATTCTCAGGTGATGTAACAACCCTGATTTTTCCGTTACTTCCGTTAACCTTCCGTTAGTTTATTTAACGGCGATTATTTAACTTTTATGTGTTTACGTGTATTAAATGCGTACTTGATCTTCGGAGGATTTTAATAATTAATATGGGTTGATATTAATTCAAATAAATATTTCGGATAATGAAATACGATAAAAATGGTACGATTTTGATCATAGCTTTTTGAGCAACGAAACGCTCGGGTTTATTTTAATAATTAATTTTATTAATTATTAACTTTTTAAAATATTTAGTTTATTAGGTTTTTAATAAATTAAATAATTGGTTACGTTTAACGATCGGGTTAGCGTTCCGGGCCTTCGGTACGACTAAACGGCACTTAAAACGGACCACGATTACACGGGATTGCAAAACGAAAGCCCGGGAACACTCCCATGGGGCCCATCGGCCGAAACCCACCATCCCACCCCTTTTCATTCCACTTTGGGCCACTAGTGACTAATCCATGCTAATTTGTGTTAGGCCCTAACTATATAATACAAGACTTAACCTAATTTTACTGCATAATAACCCTTACAAAAAAAAGCAGTCGACTCCCTCCCTGGCTCCCTCCCATCGTCGACCAACACCATCACCACCATACCTTCATCTTTCAAAATTAGCAAAAGTGTTATACACGAATCGCGTTCATCTCCTCGTTCTCTATCCATTGGTATAAACAATTTTGTGATCTAAGGTATAATTGCATAAAATCTAATTCTTAAAATCTGATTTTCATGTGAGTTTCATAGTTATGTTGTCAATTGCTCAAGTCTATACGCGTACGTGTTAATTGTAATCGTTAATTTGATTGTTTGATGTGCTAGGGTTTATAAACGAATTTGTATTTGTTTGATCAGAAAAATTAAGTTTTTCAAATGTTAATTATGATGTTATAATCAGATTCCTTGGGAAAAACTATTGAGTTTAGGCTTTGGATTTGCTTGATTTCGTTTCCGTATGATTAAGTTATGTCGATTTGAATTATCGTTGTGTTTTTGTTGCTTGATCAGAAATCTGGTATTGATAGAAAACAAATTAGCATGTGAGACTTATACCACTAGAAAGATAATTTAAAAACACTCAAGTTAGACTAGGATATCATGTCGTTTGCTTATGTATAGCCCGAGATATGCTAGAATTAGTGTAAATGTAGTTTTATACAGCACTTGCATGAAAATAACCTTGTAGGATAAAATGTGTTAACTTATATGATTAAAGATTTGCATATTTTAAAAGTAGACAAAAATTAATTCATCTTTCATGTGGATATCATAGGCTAAATGTATCTAGATCTTCGGATAATCGCGTGCGAATGTGACTAACTAAATGAGAATCGAATCTGTAAATTGAACACGGTTTTGTACTCTGTGGATTTTTTATATTGATTGAGTATGTATGCTTATGGGAAATGAAACTTAACATGATATGCGACTTATTGTTAGTTTATGTCAATATCTGAAACCTTATGCATTGGGCACAATAGAGCCATACTTTATGTGAATTCTGATTTGAGCTGAAAACTGAATGTTCAACTTTCACGAATAAACTGTACCAATTGGCTAAACAAAAGTTGCTAGATTTTTTATACGTGTTACTTTGATTTGTCCTTGAACTATGGCCACTGGTATTGTATCAATTGAATGTTCCAAACTCCGGTTATAGCCAAAATGAAATCAGTGCGCGGTCAAAAACTGACTTGGCAAACCCCAAATGTATCCCTTCTGATTCCTGACTTTTAATTGTCGTATGAGTCCCTGGCCAGACTTTTTGGAATAAATTTTAAGTATATTTATGATCTGGAGTTTTTCATATTTACTTGAATTTTTTACTATGAGATAATGTGCTAAGTATGCTACGTGTTCATAAATTTTGTGCATGACGATAAACTGAAATTGTGAAAATGATCATTCATGACCTAAAACGTATTGTTTGACTTAGGTTTGACATGTTGACCAATATTTGACATGAACCTACTGATGTTGACGTTAGTTGACTACTTTGACCAAGTTTGACTTTCGGTTTGACTTCGGTTGACTTTGTTTGACTTGCATGATATAGTTGACTTTTACTTTGAAACGCGTCGAGTCGAGCAATAAGACAACGTACACTATGAAACCACACTTATATAAGGTACATATATTGACCAACCTACATACGTATACTTAGGTTGCATTACTCGGCTATAAACCGTACAAGTTAATTGTTCACTTTTCATTCCGAGCTTATTCAAAGGTGAGTCTACAGTTCCGCTTTTTACATGTTTTCAGGGATGAGAATACACGATGTTATATTTACATTTTCAAATACTTTTATATTGACATGAGTACTACACATATGCATAATGAGTTTGTTCAAAAAGCCTCTAGCTTGAATACTTTTAATACCATCGGTGTATGCACAATTTAGATGGACGGATCCGTTAGGTTGACAACCTCACCCGCTATAAAAATAGTGGTGCATTTACTTTGAACATTAAATACATTTGAACAAGTGTATAACATTTTACGAGGTAAGGTGGGTATAGTGGCTTCTATACTCGGGTCATTGCTAGTATTCAGGTGCTCGGTTTATGCAAACGATACAATCTCGTGGTCAAGGAAACTAAATATTTTTCTGATAACTATTTTTCAGATACTGTTACATTACTTTAAACCTGTAGATTCACCAACATTATTTGTTGACCTGTTTTTGCGTGTTGTTATTCTCAGGTCCTTAAGAGGTATGCTTCCGCTGTGTTTGCTGCATGTCTGGCCGTGGAGTCAGCATTTGATTTTTAAGAACCTTATTTACTTTCGCATTTAAAACTTTTATAAATGTTTAAATACTGTTGGCTTGTGGTTACGATCACAACAGTGTTTCTATTTTGGAATTACTGACTTATGTTTTTGAAAGTTAATTTTTGAATAAAATTAAATGCGATTGCTTTAAACGTCTCATATAGAGGGCGTAACTGTTAACTGTGGGACCGGAATTAACACGCCGTCAGATGGTAATTTGGTGGGGTGTTATAGTTGGTATCAGAGCTAACGGTTCGTAGGGAAATTAGGACTTGCATTAGTGTGTCTGATTTGGTCATTAGAACACCTTGATGAGTCTAGACTACGACCGGGACTTAGTCATTACATGAGTACTTTGTGACTAACGTTATTTACTTGACTAATCTGTTTCGTTTGTGTTCTTGTACTCTGAGTTAGATGTCACAGGATTCATGAAGCAGTGACAGCGACTCCAGTGTGGCTGAGGTGAATGCTCCAGCCCCAGCACCTGCTCCGCATCGGATACCTAACCATCCCGTGAACCTTTATGCATTAGATTTGGTTCATACTAACCGTAACAGAGATATTGTTGATCGTGTTAACGCCTTGAGCGATATTGCTAGGACATATCCGCACCCCGATGATCTTGAGAGAATGGAGGAGAGAGTCACGGGTATAAATACTTATACGTACGAGGCTAAAGCGAGGTTCGTTGAAATGGCGGGATTGATAGCAGCCTTGACTGCCAGGGTTGCTGTGTTGGAGGCGGAACATAATAGGCCGAGGAATGATGGACCTGTTTTTCGTACCCAACAGAAGAGGAAGTGAAGGGTCGTTGACCATGAGCTTCTTTTCCTTTTTCATCCACCATACTTTCTTTAATTAATTATATAAGACTTACCGGGTGTTATAAACCGGGCTATTAGCACATTATGTTTATTGTTTGGTTTACCACTTTGGAATTTGGTTTATCACTCTTGGATTTTATTTATATTAATGGTGGATTATGCTATTAGTAACTATTATCTTTTATTGCATGAGGTAATATTCTACATTTAGTAACTTTGTATGATCATAATACTTGTGTTATGTTATACTACTACTATTGCCATTAATGTTACTACTTAGTGTTACTATCACTACTATCACTACATAACACCAATACCACTACTATTACCACTAGTGTTACTACTATCACTACTTACACTACTTCTCACTACTAGCGAATCTTTTCTTACTATTATTTACTAGTCTTCAACACTCGTTGCTAGTATATTTTCATATATAGCGTTGTTTTGACACTGACCTGGTGTATTTTTTGTGTTGAAGATGCCTCCGAAGGAATCAACCGCCGCCCAAATCAGGAGAATGGTCGCCGAAGGAATCGCGGCTGAAAGAGCTGAACTACTGAGAGAATTCAACAACGCTCGAAACAGTAATGATCGTGGTGGCTCGAGCAACACTAATGAAAACGGCACACAAGGCCGTAATGGATGTTCTTACAAAACGTTCACTAGTTGCAACCCGCATTCTTTCAATGGAACTGAGGGACCAGTTGGTCTCACTAAGTGGTTTGAGAAGCTCGAGTCGGTTTTCCGCATTAGTGGTTGTAATGATAACGACAGGGTAGGCTTTGCAACGGGCACACTGGCAGACAGTGCGCTCACCTGGTGGAACAACTATGCTCAATCCCTGGGCCATGATCAGGCTTATGCCCTACCTTGGGACACTCTGAATCAAAGAATGATCGAGGAGTATTGTTCGAGGAACGAGGTTAAGAAAATGGAACGCGAGTACCGAGAGCTGAAGTTAGTAGGCAACGATCTCACCGCCTATAACAAGAGGTTCTTTGAGCTGGCGTTAATGTGTCCTGAAATGGTAACTCCGGAAAGGCGTAAGGTGGAACTGTACATTGAAGGTCTGAGTGAGAATATTCAAGGCGGGGTCACTACTTCAAAACCCGCAAATGTGCAGGAAGCTATTAACATGGCTAGTTTGCTGTTGGATCAGATTGGCCAGAGAGGGAAGGGCACTACAGTGAATGAGAATAAGTCAAACGATGGTAAGAGGAAGTGGAACGGTGGTCAGGACAAGAATTTCAATCAATAGCCGTTCAAAAAGCAAGATTCTTACCGCAACGACGCTGGAACCACTGGAACTAACTCCGGGTATAAGGGCAAAAAGCCACAATGTCAGAAGTGTGGCAAGCATCATACTGGAAATTGTTCTGTTTTAAATTGTGACCGTTGTAAGAAGTTTGGTCATTTGTCAAAAGATTGCAAGGTTAATCTCAACGGCAACACCAACAACAACAGCACTGCAAGCAACACGAACAATGCTAATGGTGGTAAGAACTGTTATGGTTGTGGACAGCCGGGTCATTTCAAGAAGGACTGTCCTAAGAACAACAATGGGAATGCTCGAGGAAGGGCGTTCAACATCAATTCTGCGGAAGCTCGTGATGATCCAAAGCTAGTCACGGGTACGTTTTCACTTGATGATCAACCTGTTTATGTTTTGTTTGATACTGACTCTGACAGAAGTTTTATATCTAATGATATTTGTCATAATGTTAAGAAACCTGTTTCTTCCTTAGATAACATGTATTCCATAGAACTAGGGAATGGTAACTTGATGAGAGCTGATAAGATTTATCGTGATTGTACTTTGACGTTAGAAAGTAAGCCTTTTAGCATTGATGTGATACCTATTAAACTGGGAAGTTTTGACCTTGTGGTTAGAATGGACTGGTTAGCTGATAACAAAGCCGAGGTGGTCTGTGACCTAAAGGCTATTCGTATTCCTATTGCTGACGGTGAACCTATGATGATTTATGGTGAAAAGAATGGCTCACAATTACATCTCATTAACTACTTGAAAGTCCAGAAGTATGTAAGAAAGGGATGTATTGCGTTCTTGGCTCATGTAAGCCAAATTGTACCAGAAGAAAGGAGACCCGAAGACATTCCTATAGTTAAGGAATTTCTTGAAGTTTTTCTGGAGGAATTACCTGGTCTCCCACCGCATCGAGAAATTGAGTTTCATATAGACTTAGTGCCAGGAGCGGCACTGGTGGCTCGCGCACCGTACAGACTTGCACCCCTATAACTTTAAGAGTTGTCTAGTCAATTGCAAGAGTTGTTAGATAGGGGATTTATTTGACCGAGTTCTTCGCCTTGGGGAGCTCCGGTTCTGTTTGTTAAGAAGAAGGATGGTTCGATGAGATTGTGTATCAAATATAGAGAATTGAACAAGCTGACAATCAAGAATCGGTATCCGCTACCGAGGATTGATGACTTATTTGATCAGCTACAAGGATCTAGTTATTATTCAAAGATTGATTTGAGATCCGGGTATCATCAATTGAGAGTCAAAGAAGCTGATGTCCCGAAGACAGCGTTTAGAACACGTTATGGACATTATGAGTTTACAGTGATGTCGTTTGGTTTGATGAACGCACCAGCAGTGTTCATGGACCTCATGAACCGTGTGTGTAAGCCATACCTAGATAAATTTATCATTGTGTTTATTGATGATATATTGGTGTACTCCAAGAACAGAGAAGAGCACGAGCAGCATCTACGTTCGATATTGACTATGCTTAGAGAAGAGCAGTTGTATGCAAAGTTCTCTAAGTGTGACTTTTGGTTACCAGAAGTACAATTTCTTGGCCATGTTGTAGGGGCCAAAGGAATACAGGTCGATCCAGCAAAGATTGAGTCGGTTAAGAATTAGGAAACTCCAAAGACGCCAACGCAGATTAGTCAATTTTTAGGTCTAGCTGGTTACTACCGGAGATTCATTGAAGGATTCTCTAAGATCGCCCGACCATTAACCGCGTTGACTCATAAGGCCAAGAAGTTTGAGTGGTCAGAACCGCAAGAGACTGCCTTTAAGTTGTTGAAAGAGAAGTTAACAACTACACCAGTATTGTCTCTACCCGAGGGGAGTAAAGATTTTGTTGTTTATTGTGATGCCTCACGTCAAGGAATGGGTTGCGTGCTTATGCAACGAAACAAAGTTATTGCTTATAGATCGCGTCAGTTAAAGATTCACGAGCAGAACTACACTACGCACGACCTTGAGTTAGGAGCTGTTGTCTTTGCACTTAAAATGTGGAGACACTACATGTTTGGAACCAAGTTCACTATCTTCACTGACCATAAGAGTTTACAGCACATATTCGATCAGAAACAGCTTAACATGAGACAACGACGTTGGATGGAACTACTTAACGATTATAACTGCGAACTTCAATACCATACGGGCAAGGCGAATGTTGTGGCAGATGCCTTGAGCAGAAAGGAGCGAGAGAAACCTTTTAGGGTTAAAGCGCTTAACATAGTTGTCCGTACGAATCTCACATCATAAATCCGCGAAGCACAATAAGAAGCCATGAAACAAGAGAATGTTGATGTTGAATTTCTCAAAGGGATGGATAAGAAGTTTGACATCAAGGAGGATGGAACACGGTATTTTGCTAACCGAATTTGGGTACCAAAGTTTGGTGGATTGAGAGAACTAGTGTTAGAGGAAGCACACAAGTCGAGATACTCAATTCATCCGGGATCAGATAAGATGTACCAAGATTTGAAGGCATTTTATTGGTGGCCAAATTTGAAAGTTTACATTGCCACTTATGTCGGGAAGTGCTTGACTTGCGCTAAAGTCAAGGCTGAGCATCAGAAGCCATCAGGATTATTAACTCAACCAGATATACCCCAGTGGAAGTGGGAAGGTATTTCGATGGACTTCATTACGAAACTACCGAGAACGGCGGGAGGTCACGATACTATTTGGGTTATCGTGGATCGTCTCACTAAGTCCGCACACTTCTTACCGATAAGGGAAACTGATAAAATGGAGAAGTTGGCTCAGATCTATATTAAGGAAGTTGTCTCTAGGCATGGAATGCCTATATCCATTATATCCGACCGCGATAGCAGATTTACTTCCAGGTTTTGGCAATCATTGCAGAAAGTAATGGGGACCCGTTTAGATATGAGTACAGCATATCACCCCCAGACGGATGGCCAGAGCGAACGAACTATTCAGACTTTTGAGGACATACTGAGAGCGTGTGTCATTGATTTCGGAAACGGATGGGATAAGTATTTACCACTAGCTGAGTTCTCATACAATAATAGCTACCATGCGAGTATTAAAGTTGCACCTTTCGAGGTATTATACGGAAGGAAGTGTAGATCTCCCGTTTGTTGGAGCGAGTTGGGAGATAGTCAGTTGACAGGTCCTGAGATTATTCAGGAGACAACTGAGAAAGTTCTACAGATTCAGGAACGATTGAGAACAGCTCGAAGTCGTCAAAAGAGTTACGTCGATGTTAGATGAAAGGACATATAGTTCCAAGTTGGTGACAAGGTTATGCTTAAGGTATCGCCTTGGAAGGGTGTTGTACGATTTGGGAAACGAGGTAAACTGAGTCCTAGATATGTTGGACAGTTTGAGATAACTGAAAGAGTTGGACCAGTAGCTTACAGATTGGAATTGCCACAAGCACTCAGCGGTATTCATGACGTTTTCCATGTATCCAATCTAAAGAAGTGCCTAGCCGATGATAATTTGATTATTCCTTTAGAGGAACTACGTATCGACGACAAACTTCATTTCATTGAGGAACCTGCTGAAATCTTGGGCCGTGAGGTCAAACAGTTGAAGCAAAGCAGAATTCCTATCGTTAAAGTTCGGTGGAACGCGAGAAGAGGACCAGAGTTCACGTGGGAGCGTGAAGACCAGATGAGGCTGAAATATCCGCAACTGTTTCCCGAGGAAACTACTTCAGCGGACGATCACTAAAATTTTGGGACGAAATTTTCAATAACAGGTGGGTAATGTAACAACCCTGATTTTTCCGTTACTTCTGTTAACCTTCCGTTAGTTTATTTAACAGCGATTATTTAACTTCTATGTGTTTACGTGTATTAAATGCGTACTTGATCTTCGGAGGGTTTTAATAATTAATATGGGTTGATATTAATTCAAATAAATATTTCGGATAAAGAAATACGATAAAAACGATACGATTTTGATCATAGCTTTTTGAGCAACGAAACGCTCGGATTTATTTTAATAATTAATTTTATTAATTATTAACTTTTTAAAATATTTAATTTATTGGGTTTTTAATAAATTAAACAATTGGTTGCGTTTAACGATCAGGTTAGCGTTCCGGACCTTCGGTACGACTAAACGGCACTTAAAACGGACCACGATTACACGGGATTGCAAAACGAGAGCCCGGGAACACTCCCATGGGGCCCATCGGCCAAAACCCACCATCCCACCCCTTTTCTTTCCACTTTGGGCCACTAGTGACTAATCCATGCTAATTTGTGTTAGGCCCTAACTATATAATACAAGACTTAACCTAATTTTACTGCATAATAACCCTTACAAAAAAAAAATCAGTCGACTTCCTCCTTGGCTCCCTCCCATCGTCGACCAACACCATCACCACCATACCTTCATCTTTCAAAATTAGTAAAAGTGTTATACACGAATCGCGTTCATCTCCTCGTTCTCTATCCATTGGTATAAACAATTTTGTGATCTAAGGTATAATTGCATAAACCCTAATTCTTAAAATCTGATTTTCATGTGAGTTTCATAGTTATGTTGTCAATTGCTCAAGTCTATACGCGTACGTGTTAATTGTAATCGTTAATTTGATTGTTTGATGCGCTAGGGTTTAAAAACGAATTTGTATTTGTTTTATCAGAAAAATTAAGTTTTTCAAATGTTAATTATGATGTTATAATCAGATTCCTTGGGAAAAACTATTGAGTTTAGGCTTTGGATTTGCTTGATTTCGTTTCCGTATGATTAAGTTATGTCGATTTGAATTATCGTTGTGTTTTTGTTGCTTGATCAGAAATATGGTATTGATAGAAAACGAATTGGCATGTAAGACTTATACCACTGGAAATATAATTTAAAAACACTCAAGTTAGACTAGGATATCATGTCGTTTGCTTATGTATAGCCCTAGATATACTAGAATTAGTGTAAATGTAGTTTTATACAGCACTTGCATGAAAATAACCTTGTAGGATAAAATGTGTTAACTTCTATGATTAAAGATTTGCATATTTTAAAAGTAGACAAAAAGTAATTCATCTTTCATGTGGATATCATAGGCTAAATGTATCTAGATCTTCGGATAATCGCGTGCGAATGTGACTAACTAAATGAGAATCGAATCTGTAAATTGAACACGGTTTTGTACTCTGTGGATTTTGTATATTGATTGAGTATGTATGCTTATGGGAAATGAAACTTAACATGATATGCGACTTATTGTTAGTTTATGTCAATCTCTGAAACCTTATGCATTGGGCACAATAGAGACATACTTTATGTGAATTCTGATTTGAGCTGAAAACTGAATGTTCAACTTGCACGAATAAACTGTACCAAATGGCTAAACAAAAGTTGCTAGATTTTTGATACGTGTTACTTTGATTTGTCCTTGAACTATGGCCACTGGTCTTGTATCAAATTCATGTTCCAAACTCCGGTTATAGCCAAAATGAAATCAGTGCGCGGTCAGAAACTGACTTGGCAAACCCCAAATGTATCCCTTCTGATTCCTGACTTTTAATTGTCGTATGAGTCCCTGGCCAGACTTTTTGGAATAAATTTTAAGTATATTTATGATCTGGAGTTTGTCATATTTACTTGAATTTTGTACTATGAGATAATGTGCTAAGTATGCTACGTGTTCATAAATTTTGTGCATGACGATAAACTGAAATTGTGAAAATGATCATTCATGACCTAAAACGTATTGTTTGACTTAGGTTTGACATGTTGACCAATATTTGACATGAACCTACTGATGTTGACTTTAGTTGACTACTTTGACCAGGTTTGACTTTCGGTTTGACTTCGGTTGACTTTGTTTGACTTGCATGATATAGTTGACTTTTACTTTGAAACGCGTCGAGTCGAGCAATAAGACAGCGTACACTATGAAACCACACTTATATAAGGTACATATATTGACCAACCTACATACGTATACTTAGGTTGCATTACTCGGCTATAAACTGTACAAGTTAATTGTTCACTTTTCATTCCGAGCTTATTCAAAGGTGAGTCTACAGTCCCGCTTTTTACATGTTTTCAGGGATGAGAATACACGTTGTTATATTTACATTTTCAAATACTTTTATATTGACATGAGTACTACACATATGCATAATGAGTTTGTTCAAAAAGCCTCTAGCTTGAATACTTTTAATACCATCGGTGTAAGCACAATTTAGATGGATGGATCCGTTAGGTTGTCAACCTCACCCGCTATAAAAACAGTGGTGCGTTTACTTTGAACACTAAATACATTTGAACAAGTGTATAACATTTTACGAGGTAAGGCGGGTATAGTGGCTTCTATACTCGGGTCATTGCTAGTATTCAGGTGCTCGGTTTATGCAAACGATAGAATCTCGTGGTCAAGGAAACTAAACTATTTTTCTGATAACTATTTTTTAGATACTGTTACATTACTTTAAACCTGTAGATTCACCAACATTATTTGTTGACCTGTTTTTGCGTGTTGTTATTCTCAGGTCCTTAAGAGGTATGCTTCCGCTATGTTTGCTGCATGTCTGGCCGTGGAGTCAGCATTTGATTTTTAAGAACCTTATTTACTTTCGCATTTAAAACTTTTATAACTGTTTAAATACTGTTGGCTTGTGGTTACGATCACAACAGTGTTTCTATTTTGGGATTATTGACTTATGTTTTTGAAAGTTAATTTTTGAATAAAATTAAATGCGATTGCTTTAAACGTCTCATATAGAGGGCGTAACTGTTAACTGTGGGACTAGAATTAACACGCCGTCAGATGGTAATTTCGTGGGGTGTTATAGGTGATTATTAAGAGCTTCCGCTGTTGCATGCTAATATATGGACAAGATTTGGAGTCAGCATGCTTGTATAATATTGTTTAAAACTGCATTCGAAATTTACTTTGTTGTAACATATTAATTAATATTGTAAACCAATATGTATTGGTAGTGTGTAAGTGTGATATTTTTAGATTATCATTTCTGATAATCTAGGTGGTGTCCTTTAAACCTTGTCGATAAAATAAAGGTTATGGTTTGTTTTAAAAACGAATGCAGTCTTTGAAAAACGTCTCATATAGAGGTCAAAACCTCGCAACATAATCAATTAATATGGAACGTTTATAATCAACAAGGTTGTAAAACTCGCGACTCGGGGAGTACTCGGCCAGAGGTTTTTGAGGAGTAATCGGCTACTCGGGGAGAACTCGGAGGAGTACTCGGATGTTGACTTTTGTTGACTTTTATTTATAAATATATATAATAATATATATAATATGATATTATATAAATAACAGGGGCTATTATTTCCATTTGATTAAAGATTTAAGAGTGTATATCAATTTTGGTCTTGTTATTAATGTTTAATAAAAGTTTAAGGACTATTATTGTCACTTTGATAAAAAAAAAGAGTATATAGCTTTAACTTCGGGTTCCTTTATTACTCCGTACATCAACTTAAAAGATAAAACCCTAAAAAGTTAAAAACTCACAGCCGCCTATTTAATTTGATGAACTTGCTTTGGATTTCTTCTTTAATCATAAGGTATGTATATCAAACACATCTCATAATTTTTTTTCCTTTGTTTTTCCTTCTTTCCTTCTTCATCTTTTCCCGTTTCCAGCAAGTTACGAGCTTTCCGACGCCGTTGACCACCATTTGACCGGCGTTGACCGAGTTTTGGCCGATTCTTGTACCGAGTTCTCGTTTTCTGCCTTCAGCCGATTACTCGCCTCGGCCGAGTTTTGCAACCTTGATAATCAATATGAACGGGACATTTCAATAGTCACTTAGGTGCCTTGGTAGTCTCTTCTCTCTTGTTGACCTTCTAACTTGAGTTGGTACTACTTCCCTAGGTGCTTCTTCTTGTTGAGTTTGAGAAACACCATTATTCTCACTTTCTTCTTGAGTGTCAAAGTTAGGAAACATAAATTTGTAATCCCTATTTTCTTCACCACTTTTGCTTGATTCGGAAAATTGAGAAGACACTTCATCAAATACCACATCTCTTGAAGTGGTAAACTTCTTCGTTTCTAGATCCATACACCTCCAACCTTTACTGTGAGAATCATAACTAACAAAAATATACTTTTGAGCTTTTGGGTCAAGTTTGGTTCGGTTAGCTTTTGGAACATGAACATAACAGATAGAACCAAACACCCTAAAATAGCTTACATTAGGCTTTTCACCATAAGCTAGCTCAAAAGATAATTTTTGTGTACCTGGCCAAGATGGTAACTGATTAGACACATGACAAGCACATTGAAGTGCCTCCGCCCATAGCTCCCTAGGCAATCATTTGTCATGTAACCAAGATAAGCATATTGAAACAAGGTAAGCAATCTTCCTTTCCGAGACATCATTTTGTTGAGGAGTATCCGGACAAGTCATTTGGCGAGAAATACCATTTGCTTTGCAATAAGTAAAGAAATCATTAGACATGAATTCTCCACCGTTATCACTTCTAAGAGCTTTCACCTTTCTCCCAAATTCGGATTCGACCGCTTCTTTAAACTCTATGAACTTTGATAAGGCTTCACTTTTCTCCTTTAGAAATTTCACCCAAGTGAACCGAGAATAGTCATCAATTAACACCATGACATAGCAATGACCGCTATAACTTGGTGTTCTTGTTGGCTGTGAAGACCCGTCCTGATCCATCCGGACGAAGTCCATATCGATTATAAACGATTCACAACAGTTGATTACATCGCGAGGTACTTGACCTCTATATGATACATTTTACAAACATTGCATTCGTTTTTGAAAAGACAATCTTTCATTACAACGAAATTTGACGGCATGCATACCATTTTAGATTATATCTAACTATAACTGATTTAATAATAATCTTGATGATCTCAACGACTCGAATGCAACGTCTTTTGAAATATGTCATGAATGACCCCAAGTAATATCTTTAAAATGATCAAATGCACAGCGGAAGATTTCTTTCGTACCTGAGAATAAACATGCTTTCAAGTGTCAACCAAAAGGTTGGTGAGTTCATTAGTTTAGCATAAATAATCATTTCATAATTTTAATAAACCACAAGATTTTTATTTCCATTTCTCATAAATATACGTCCCATGTATAGAGACAAAAATAATCATTCATATGGATTGAACACCTGGTAACCGACATTAACAAGATGCATATAAGAATATCCCCATCATTCCGGGACATCCATCGGACATGATAAAAAAAAACTCGAAGTACTAAAGCATCCGCTACAACGGATGGGGTTTGTTGGGCTCAATAGATCTATCTTTAGGATTCGCGTCAATTAGTAGACTGGTTTACTAATTCTTATGTTACCAAGCAAAAAGGGGCATATTCGGCTTCGATCATTCAACCATAGAATGTAGTTTCAATTACTTGTGTCTATTTCGTCAAACATTTATAAAAGCGCATGTATTCTCATTCCAAAAAATATATATTGCAAAAGCATTTAAAAAGGGAGTAATGAAACTCACACATATAAATATTTTAAAACAGTTAATAAAGCATTTGCATGTATTCTCAGCCCAAAAACGTAAAGAGTAAAAAGGGAAAAATGAAACTCACACATATAAATATTTTAAAACAGTTAATAAAGCATTTGCATGTATTCTCAGCCCAAAAACGTAAAGAGTAAAAAGGGCAAAATGAAACTCACACATCTAAATATTTTAAAACAGTTAATAAAGCATTTGCATGTATTCTCAGCCCAAAAACGTAAAGAGTAAAAAGGGCAAAATGAAACTCACCTAATGTATTTTGTAGTAAAAATACATATATCGACATTAAACAACCGAACAATGCAGGGTTGGCCTCGGATTCACGAACCTAAAACATTTGTATATTTATTAATATAAATTTTTGTAATTGAACACGTATATATGTATATATATAAAAGTATTAGTTATATCATTTTTATGTTGTTAATATATATATGTTTTATATGTTCATTTTGTATATATATTTATAATGATTTTAAGTTTTGTTATGTTGTATGTGTTAAATATATATATATATATATATATATTTATGAATGTATTTAATTTGTCTATCAAAACAGTAGTTCTAATATACTAAGTTAATATTAGTGCAAAATATATAATGATAATAGCAATGATTTTAATAATAGCACTTGCAACAATATAAATTTTATTGTTTTTGGTAGATATGATATTAATGATTTACTTATAATAATTACATTATTAAAAATGATAATATTAATAAAGGTATTGTTAATAACAATACCTTTGTTTAATAATAATAATAATAATCATACTAATTATTACAAAAGTGATACTAGTACTAATAATAATGAGAAAAATGATAACTTGTAATATATTCCCTAATAATAATGATAATCCTTAATGATAACAATAATAACACTTATACTAATAATAATAGGATTCTTATTAAAAATGATACTATTAATAATTATACTACTTAAGATCAATACCTATAATAATAATAATACTCCTAATAATCATAATATTAATAATAATAACCATGATGATATTCATAATACTTGACAATAACAATTGTAATTATAATACATAATACATATAATAATAACACTAATTAACAATAACAATAACAATAATCATAATAACAATAATAATAATAATAATAATAATAATAATAATAATAATAATAATAATAATAATAATCTAAATAATGATAATAACAATAATAATAGTAATGAAAAATGGAAAAATGGAAAACTACCTCAAAGGAAATTGCCTCAAAAAAATTCATACAGTCCCATTGGGGACTCGAACCCGAGACCTCTAAGTTACACAACACATCACCCAGCCACCTGAACCGGCTTGCTTTTCTGTTTTATTTCTAAACTCAAACTAATTTAACCCATTTCTATTTCCACTCTCTTCATCTCCTTCTTCTTCTTCTCCACAACCAATTCAACCAAAAACTCGAATTAACATCTCAATACCGTTTATGTTTGGTTTAGGACTTTCAAAAGAATTTATTCAATCGATAATCCTTGGATGAATTGAAAAGAAAAAAAAATAAAAAAAAAGAAAACAGCTTCAGCAGCCGTCGCTGTTATAACAAAAAAAAAAAATTGATTTTTTGAATGACAACGAATTAGGTAAATGTTATAACTCGAATTTGTTTGTAACTTGTTTATAGAAACTAATGGAATCGTCAATTTACCTTGAAATGTTCATATGAATTCGAATTTGATTAGTGTTCATACGTTTGACTTTTTGACACAAAAGTTTGACTCCAAAATTCTCCTTTGATTTTATAAATTACGATTTGAAACTTTGCAGCAACCTTCAATAGAGGATTCCTAACAGAACCATAATTTTTCATTTTGATAAACGATTCGAAATTGATATTTAAAAAAAAATAATCGCGTACAGGAAAGGATAGAAAAATTATCTGTTTTTGTTTATATTTCTCTCTCCTTTTCTTTATCAACACAGATGTAATTGCCTCAGTACACTAGTTGAACGATTGATATAGATGGAAGGGATGTCGACAGGTTGAATCACGAAGAAGAAAGAACAAACAATAGAAACAAAATAAATAAAGCAGACTAGAACTGATAATAGAATTTTTAGGCACACCCGTGATTTAATTTGTATATATTTCCATCACATAGACAAGTTAAAAAGAAGGATAGCGATTTTTTTTTTTTTTTAATACAGAATCCATCAGTAAACAAAATAGCTGTATATATATTAATATAATATTGTATTCATATAGTCATATATCTATATATCCGTATTTACTTATACACATATATATATATACACTGTAATTCTTATATGTATATGTATCTTTATATAACTGATTATATTTTCAGTATTTATTTAACTGCATTTATATATTTATTTGTATTCCTTTTATATTTATATATTGATATTTATAGATTATAGTTAATCTTTTCATAAATAGGATAATATAATAATAATAATAATAATAATAATAATAATAATAATAATAATAATAATAATAATAATAATAATAATAATAATAATAATAATAATAATAATAATAATACCCTTAATATTTTAACTAATAATAATACATGTATAATAATAATATTTTTACTAATCATACAAATGATATTAATAATATCCTTAATGATAATGATAATTAATTTGTGTTATTTTCTGGTAACTATAATAATGATAATAATAATAATTTATAATTTCGATATTATTGATAATGCTGATATTAGTCACAATAACTAAAATTATAATTTCACTATTAGTTATATTAGTAATGATTTTAACAACGATAACACCAACATTAATAATAATGATACTATAATAAATAAATGTATCAAATTTCATATTATATTCATATTTGTAGTACTAATATTGATATTAAAAATATGAATGTAATAATGATATAACAATTATAATTCAACTTGTAATTACATTTAATTTATTAATTATATTATATATGATATGATAATATTTATTGAATATTTATATATTTTTACAACACTTGTTCGTGAATCGTCGGGAATAGTCAAAGGATAATTGCACATATGAAATCAGTTCAAAAATATTTTTAGACTCAATATTATAGACTTTGCTTATCGTATCGAAATCATATAAAGATTAAGTTTAAATTTAGTCGAAAATTCTCGGGTCATCACAGTACCTACCCGTTAAAGAAATTTCGTCCCGAAATTTGAGTAAGGTGGTTATGGCTAACAATAAAAATGTTTTCCTGGCGAATATAGGTGGTAAATAGAGTTTTATCGTTACCGAGTAATATAGATTAAACGATTCGGTTACTTGAAGCGTATGAGTGAAGCTATCGCAAAAGATTGAAATAGGAAAAGTAAAGATTCTTCTTAACTTTTGACAGAGTCAGGGTTGAATTCCGGAATTCAAAGGATTTAAAGAAAATCTTCGAAATCTAAAAGATTTGATTCTTCGACGAGTAAGGAAATTAAGATCTCTCTAATTAAATACGGTGATCTGCTTCGATTACTCTGTCTGATATTTCCATTATAAATTAAACTCCTTCGTTCCATTATTCTCACCATTCCTATACTTTCTTTCTTGGTTCATACATCCAAAAGATTGTGAAAATGCTCAATCCAGTTCTAATCTCTAATATTTTCCTAATTATCATTTCTGTCATCCTTCTTTTCAATCTTCCACCAGAAAAATCTGTTTACTTCTACTATTACCTTGGGATGATACTATTCTTAATTATACCGTGTCTTTATATTGCTATTCGTATTAATATCCACAGTTTGTAACCTCCGTGTCATCATTGGGCTTTATATTTTCTCTTATATTTTGGAGCTCTTTGCCTTTTTATTATCCTCCCGACCTCTAGTAAAGCGAGTAACGGTCCAGAATTCATAAGTATGGAATTTCGGATAAACATAATGTTCTAAATAAGAAAGAATGTATTAGCACGATTTGATTTGTCAAATTACCAGAGTCACTGAGAATAGAACGATCAAGAACATATTTTCTTGATATGTTCAGAAGTTAATCAGAATGAAAAAGTTATGTAACATGACACATGATGACGTTATAATCTGTGAATCATCATGTTCCATTTAGAAACTCAGCATGACTTACTGTAATATAATCACGTTGATCAAGTGTCATTATATTATACTAACTCATGCATCAGTTTCCTACATTACTTCAATAACATTCATATTTTAAGCTCGAAAGTTTACAGAATATAGAAACTAACAGTTTCTATATGATGTAACACTGATATCAGGAATAGATTAGTGATTTCAGATAAGAATAATTATGAAAATATCTTCAGAAATATGGAGGATATTTATAATGAAAGATACGATGATATCTTGGAATTTCTAATATCGATGGGTGATGAAAAAGATTTATCCGTAAAGGTTTAGATTCGAAAGCAAGGTATTCACTAAAGATTTCATCAGAAGCAGAATCATTTGAATTCTTTGAAGTCAAACTTATTCTTTGTGATTTGTCCACGGCTTCCTTCATAGTTTTGCATAATCCGCTTTTCGGTACTAAATTTTCTATTGAATGTTTCCAACATAATGATACACAGGAAGCATGAAGAGGTATATAATTTCGGACGAGAATATTTATGAAAATATCCTCAGAAATATCGAAGATATTGATGATGATATTTTGGAATTTCTAAGTTCGATGGTTGATGAGGAAGATATTCCGCAAGATTTTAACATGAGTACAGAGCAAGATATTCGTTGAATGTTTCATCGGATCCAGAATTACCCGGATTCTTTGAGTATATGGCATGGTCCTTGTATTTGTCCTTGGTCTCCTTCTTGGTTAGGTCAATCCGTTTTCCAGTTCCAACTTTACTGAGCTTTTCCAACATACTATTCTTTATCATCAAACTTTCGATGATTATGGTCGTTTATGGTTGTCTATGGTTTCTGCTGCTTCATTCAGCTTTTTCAACATTCAGAGTATTGATTTGTGACTGAGTGCTTTTCAGAATTCCAGAAGGAGAGATCATAATTCTAAGAGATAAATGTCATACATATAACTATTGATGTAGATATGCTGTGAGTTTTCAAAGTACTGATTGCTGATTCCTGGTAATTGGTATGGCAGTTCTCATCACAAGATGCGAATGAGTATATGATAGGGTTTCAATGAATAAATATCATGATTTGTCAGAGATAATTAAGCCAAGAAGTAACGAGGTTGCTGGTATGTCTACTGGTAATATGGTGGAATATAAAAGAATTCTCCGGTATCAAAAGGGTAATCGTATATATCATGATTATAGTAAGGCTACTTTGAATGATAAGTCGAAGTTGACTTGCTGGAGCTGTGACAAAATTTGCTACTTTGAAAGGAATTACCAAGTTACTTTGGGTAATAATAACACTAAAGGAATTAGCACAACTATGTGTTAAAAGTTTACTCAGTCTCTGAGAGTTTTTCATGTGTATAGCTATATGCATAATCTTTCTTTTTGTAGATGAAATGCGGTTGGTTCATCCTCTCGATTTAGGTGTTTCCAAGATTCGTGAAAGGTTTGAACGCAGATTGTAATTGTCAAGATACAAATGAGGTTACGATAAAATCAAGTGGCAAACTTGAAGAATTATTTAGTTTCATATGTTATAATCAATATTTTAATTCATTTAAATTGTCCAATGTTGATAGTCCTCTGTTGATAGTACACAGTTAGCAATTCAATAATTCATATATAATTATATATATAATATTCGAATTAATTAATACGTGTCATGACCCGTATACGTCTCAGACTCGATCACAACTCAAAGTATATATATTATTATAGAATCAACCTCAACCCTGTATAGAGAACTCGATCATTACTACATATAGAGTGTCTATGGTGATTTCTAAATAATATATATAGATGCGTCGATATGATATGTCAAAACCTTGTATATGTGTCCCGATATTTAAAGAGTGTAAAATAAATAATAGAAATTAAATGACAATAAATAAGGTGCGTAAAGTAAATAACAGAAATTAAATGACAATAAATAAGGTGCGTAAAGTAAATAACAGAAATTAAATGACGATAAATAAAATTGCGAGAATGTAAATTGCGATAATTAAAATACGATAAATAAATAACTTGCGATAAATAAATTGCGATAAATAAATGTAATCAGTTAGCTAGAAATAGTTAGCTGGAACAGTTAGCGTGGATTCTTAACAAAGTTTAATATTGTTAATTAGTCTGTTTCTAATCAATTTTTATTGTGTCCATTATTTCTTCATTATGCACTTGTTGGATTCTGATAGGTCAAAATCCAAATATGAAATTGAATTTGTATGAAAATAGTTATTCTTTGGTGAACGGATACGTATATCGGTGGTTGTAAGTAGGATAGTAAATGACTGTTGAATCAGCTTCGTCAAATGTACAGTGTAACTTATTAATGCGAAATCTAAATATTCCTCGGGTATTACCTACCCGTTAAAATATCTTCACCATTAACAGTTTGTACAATAAGAATTTTAATTACAATCTTTATGAAAACATATATACATATATATTTTCTTCAGACGTAATCATGGATTTAATGAGTCAGTGTGATATTAAACTCATCATATTTATGGCTAGAACTAAAGTACATAATCTCTAGAACGTTAGAGATTACATAATCACCACTAAGGACGAAGATAGTTTACGTAGAATGATTCGTAAAACGATTCATAGAACGATGATTATGCTTGAGGTATATATTGCGAGGTTGAGACGTGTGATGATGTTGTTGTTGTTGGTACTCCTTAATATCCAAGGTGCGTATGACGTTGATGTTCGAGGTATAGATTTAGATGTTGAGGGGTGGGATGCGGATGTTGATGTTGGTAGTGGTGATGGTACTGTTGACATTGGTGGTGGTACTGGTTATGCTGCTGGTGTTTGTAACCTTCGCACCATATTCTCTAAAGCCGCTACCCGAGCGCGAAGCTCGTTGACTTCTTCTATTACACCGGGGTGATTTTCGGTTCGGACAAGCGGATAAATATAATCTAGAATTTGGTATAGTATATAATCGTGGCGAGATACTCTGGAAATGAGAGAAAAGATGGTGTTTCGAACAGGTTCACCGGTAAGTGCTTCAGGTTCTTCGCCAATAGGGCAATGTGGCGGATGGAAAGGATCACCTTCTTCTTGTCTCCAATGATTGAGGAGGCTACGAACCCATCCCCAATTCATCCAGAATAGATGATGACTGATTGGTTGATCCATTCCGGTCACACTGCTTTCGGAGCTTGACTGGGATTCCATTTCGGAATCCGAGTGACTTGAACTAATGACGAATTCCATTTCGTACGATTGAATAAAGAATTTTTAGATATGAAATGATTTTCTGGCTGACAGATGGTATTCTTAATTACATAGAATATCCATATATATAGAACAAAAGGTTTCGTAGATTACGGAGGAATTTACGGAATACGCCAGGTAAGGTTTACAGTAACAGATACGCTAAGATATGAATCTTGTCTATACACTATTCATGCAATCAATGCAGCAAGATGTGTCTAGACTAAGAATGATAAGCAGATAATTTTCGACATAAAATGATAAGCAAAACTTTTTGACATGCAGACCAGGTCGAAGTCCAGACTCACTAATGCATCCTATCGACTACTAGTTAGACACACTAATGCAAGACCTGGTTCGCTATGACCACCGCTCTGATACCAACTGTGAAGACCAGTCCTGATCCATCCGGACGAAGTCCATATCGATTATAAACGATTCACAACAGTTGATTACATCGCGAGGTACTTGACCTCTATATGATACATTTTACAAACATTGCATTCGTTTTTGAAAAGACAATCTTTCATTACAACGAAATTTGACGGCATGCATACCATTTTAGATTATATCTAACTATAACTAATTTAATAATAATCTTGATGATCTCAACGACTCGAATGCAACGTCTTTTGAAATATGTCATGAATGACTCCAAGTAATATCTTTAAAATGATCAAATGCACAGTGGAAGATTTCTTTCGTACCTAAGAATAAACATGCTTTCAAGTGTCAACCAAAAGGTTGGTGAGTTCATTAGTTTAGCATAAATAATCATTTCATAATTTTAATAAACCACAAGATTTTTATTTCCATTTCTCATAAATATACGTCCCATGTATAGAGACAAAAATAATCATTCATATGGATTGAACACCTGGTAACCGACATTAACAAGATGCATATAAGAATATCCCCATCATTCCGGGACATCCATCGGACATGATAAAAAAAAACTCGAAGTACTAAAGCATCCGCTACAACGGATGGGGTTTGTTGGGCCCAATAGATCTATCTTTAGGATTCGCGTCAATTAGTAGACTGGTT
The DNA here is from genome assembly GCF_046630445.1 of Rutidosis leptorrhynchoides. Taxonomy (NCBI): domain Eukaryota; kingdom Viridiplantae; phylum Streptophyta; class Magnoliopsida; order Asterales; family Asteraceae; genus Rutidosis; species Rutidosis leptorrhynchoides. Next base: position 491,527,916 of record NC_092335.1, read on the forward strand.
TACTAATTCTTATGTTACCAAGCAAAAATGGGCATATTCGGCTTCGATCATTCAACCATAGAATGTAGTTTCAATTACTTATGTCTATTTCGTCAAACATTTATAAAAGCGCATGTATTCTCAGTCCCAAAGATATATATTGCAAAAGCATTTAAAAAGGGAGTAATGAAACTCACACATATAAATATTTTAAAAGAGTTAATAAAGCATTTGCATGTATTCTCAGCCCAAAAACGTAAAGAGTAAAAAGGGCAAAATGAAACTCACACATATAAATATTTTAAAACAGTTAATAAAGCATTTGCATGTATTCTCAGCCCAAAAACGTAAAGAGTAAAAAGGGCAAAATGAAACTCACACATATAAATATTTTAAAACAGTTAATAAAGCATTTGCATGTATTCTCAGCCCAAAAACGTAAAGAGTAAAAAGGGCAAAATGAAACTCACATAATGTATTTTGTAGTAAAAATACATATATCGACATTAAACAACCGAACAATGCAGGGTTGGCCTCGGATTCACGAACCTAAAACATTTGTATATTTATTAATATATATTTTTGTAATTGAACACGTATATATGTATATATATAAAAGTATTAGTTATATCATTTTTATGTTGTTAATATATATATGTTTTATATGTTCATTTTGTATATATATTTATAATGATTTTAAGTTTTGTTATGTTGTATGTGTTATATATATATATATATATATATATATATATATATATATATATATATATATATATATATATATATATATATATATATGTATTTAATTTGTCTATCAAAACAGTAGTTCTAATATACTAAGTTAATATTAGTGGAAAATATATAATGATAATAGCAATGATTTTAATAATAGCACTTGCAACAATATAAATTTTATTGTTTTTGGTATATATGATATTAATGATTTACTTATAATAATTACATTATTAAAAATGATAATATTAATAAAGGTATTGTTAATAACAATACCTTTGTTTAATAATAATAATAATAATAGTAATAATAATAATCATACTAATTGTTACAAAAGTGATACTAGTACTAATAATAATGAGAAAAATGATAACTTGTAATATATTCCCTAATAATAATGATAATCCTTAATGATAACAATAATAACACTTATACTAATAATAATAGGATTCTTATTAAAAATGATACTATTAATAATTATACTACTTAAGATCAATACCTATAATAATAATAATACTCCTAATAATCATAATATTAATAATAATAACCATGATGATATTCATAATACTTGACAATAACAATTGTAATTATAATACATAATACATATAATAATAACACTAATTAACAATAACAATAATCATAATAACAATAACAATAACAATAACAATAATAATAATAATAATAATAATAATAATAATAATAATAATAATAATAATAATAATAATAATAATAATAATAATAATCTAAATAATGATAATAACAATAATAATAGTAATGAAAAATGGAAAAATGGAAAAATGGAAAACTACCTCAAAGGAAATTGCCTCAAAAAAAATTCATACAGTCCCATTGGGGACTCGAACCCGAGACCTCTAAGTTACACAACACATCACCCAGCCACCTGAACCGGCTTGCTTTTCTGTTTTATTTCTAAACTCAAACTAATTTAACCCATTTCTATTTCCACTCTCTTCATCTCCTTCTTCTTCTTCTCCACAACCAATTCAACCAAAAACTCAAATTAACATCTCAATACCGTTTATGTTTGGTTTAGGACTTTCAAAAGAATTTATTCAATCGATAATCCTTGGATGAATTGAAAAGAAAAAAAATAAAAAAAAATAAAACAGCTTCAGCAGCCGTCACTGTTATAACAAAAAAAAATTGATTTTTCGTATGACAACGAATTAGGTAAATGTTATAACACGAATTTGTTTGTAACTTGTTTATAGAAACTAATAGAATCGTCAATTTACCTTGAAACGTTCATATGAATTCGAATTTGATTAGTGTTCATACGTTTAACTTTTTGACACAAAAGTTTGACTCCAAAATTCTCCTTTGATTTTATAAATTACGATTTGAAACTTTGCAGCAACCTTCAATAGAGGATTCCTAACAGAACCATAATTTTACATTTTGATAAACGATTTGAAATTGATATTTAAAAAAAATAATCGCGTACAGGAAAGGATAGAAAAATTATCTGTTTTTGTTTCAATTTCTCTCTCCTTTTCTTTATCAACACAGATGTAATTGACTCAGTACACTAGTTGAACGATTGATATAGATGGAAGGGATGTCGACAGGTTGAATCACGAAGAAGAAAGAACAAACAATAGAAACAAAATAAATAAAGCAGACTAGAACTGATAATAGAATTTTTAGGCACACCCGTGATTTAATTTGTATATATTTCCATCACATTGACAAGTTAAAAAGAAGGATAGCGATTTTTTTTTTTTAATACAGAATCCATCAGTAAACAAAATAGCTGTATATATATTAATATAATATTGTATTCATATAGTCATATATCTATATATCCGTATTTACTTATACACATATATATATACACTGTAATTCTTATATGTATATGTATCTTTATATAACTGATTATATTTTCAGTATTTATTTAACTGCATTTATATATTTATTTGTATTCCTTTTATATTTATATATTGATATTTATAGATTATAGTTAATCTTTTAATAAATAGGATAATATAATAATAATAATAATAATAATAATAATAATAATAATAATAATAATAATAATACCCTTAATATTTTAACTAATAATAATACATGTATAATAATAATATTTTTACTAAACATACAAATGATATTAATAATATCCTTAATGATAATGATAATTAATTTGTGTTATTTTCTGGTAACTATAATAATGATAATAATAATAATTTATAATTTCGATATTATTGATAATGCTGATATTAGTCACAATAACTAAAATTATAATTTCACTATTAGTTATATTAGTAATGATTTTAACAACGATAACACCAACATTAATAATAATGATACTATAATAAATAAATGTATCAAATTTCATATTATATTCATATTTGTAGTACTAATATTGATATTAAAAATATGAATGTAATAATGATATAACAACTATAATTCAACTTGTAATTACATTTAATTTATTAATTATATTATATATGATATGATAATATTTATTGAATATTTATATATTTTTACAACACTTGTTCGTGAATCGTCGGGAATAGTCAAAGGATAATTGCACATATGAAATCAGTTCAAAAATATTTTTAGACTCAATATTATAGACTTTGCTTATCGTATCGAAATCATATAAAGATTAAGTTTAAATTTAGTCGGAAATTCCCGGGTCGTCACATTGGCCCCATTAAATCCGTATGAATCAAGTCAAGCAAACCTTGTTTTCGATTTGTTGACTTCTTATATGGAAGTCGGTGTGACTTTCCATATTGACACCCTTGGCATATTACCTCCTCACGAACATTCTTTAATCGAGGAATACCATCTACTAGCTTATGTGAGAATATCTTTTGTAACATTTGATATCCCACATGGCCTAGTCTTGCATGCCAAATAGCTCTGTTGTCGGTTTGACTTGTTTTCTTCACATAAGCCTCACTTGCGGACAACACAAACAAAGAACCTTTCTTTTCTCCCGTGAAAAGAACATCACCCACAATCTCCTTGACATTCTCAAGGACTTTCACATCCGTTGGACCAAAAATAACATGCTTTCCGGATTCGTTAATTTGAGGTACCGAAACTAAATTCTTGGTCAATTTAGGAACAAGATAAACATCTTCCGAAGTAAATGTATCATTATTAACATCAATAATAACATTACCTTCCTTTTTGACCGAATGCGTTGAGTTGTCGGCCGTTATTACAACTCGATTTTGATTGTGATCTTTAACGTCATGAAGGAGAGTTCCATCACCGGTCACACGACAATCCATTGATTCTTCTTGACAACCGTATCAATGGTAAAACATTGCTCCCATTTGACTTCATCATCATCATTGCTTGAACAAGCCACGTTTGCTTTTGTAACTTTAGAACGACAATATCTCTTTATGTGACCAACCTTCCCACACTTGTAACATGTAGGGGGTTTCTTCTCATGGTTACCTTTGTAACTAGTTTGCTCTTCTTCTTTTTCTTTGCATGAAGAACCTTTCTTGAAGTTCTTTCCTTTTGAAAACAATACCGCATCATTTTCAAATCCTTTAGTCATTTGCTTGGCCAAAGCTTCTTGATTAGAGAGTAAATTCTCCAATTCTTCAACCGAAGGTTGAGTAGTCCACCCCTGAATAGAGGTTATGAACGGGACATACTCTTTCTTCAAACCGCGAATTAGATATCTTCGCAAACGAGCTTCACTAATTTTCTCGTTGGCATCAATCTTTGATATTTCAGAACAGAGATTTTTGACCCGTAAGAAATATTCGGAAACAGTCATACCTTCTTGTCTTAAGATTGCTAACTCGTTTTCCAAGAATTGTAACCTTGCGGTGTTTTTCTTAGAAAAGAGTTTCTCAAGAGTATCCCATACTTCTTTTGGAGAAGTAATATCATGAACGTGTTCGATGAACTCTTTGCTAATTGAAGTTCTCAATGCAAAGAGAGCCTTTCCACACCTTACCTTCCATTTTCTTCTTGACTCTACATTTTCTAGAGTTTATACGGGAATTATGGCATCACCTTCGGCAACAAGTTCCCATAGATCATGACCTTGAAGAAAATCCTTCATACACATCTTCCAATACTTGTAGTTGTTGCCTACAAATTTCTCCATTCCATTGACTATACCACCATTGTTTCCATTTGTGCCTTCCATTTTTGATAGCAAGATAACTAGTTTGGAACTTTAAGTAAACTTTGAGTATTTGCACACAAGAGTTTAACTTAGAACCAAGCTCTAGATACCATAAAACAACAAGTTATTTGCTAGTAATGAGAGGTTTAGGAAATAATATGAACAAAAGATATGAAAAACTAAATGTGTTGGATTGATTTCAAAAGGTTACAATCAAATCCTTATATAGAGGATTAAAGCAAAACATAATCATAACATACCAACAACTAGATCCACTAGTAAAGCTAGATGATAAATTGACAACCAGCATACATGTGAACACACCAATATGACAACTAGCATACATGTGAACACACTAACAACTAGACCTAATAAAATAAGATAAAAGGCAACTTGATTATGCAAGTATGCCACAAAAGATAATGTCAAGTTGTACATTAAACACCTTAACCATTAATTTGGTCAATAATGGCCTAAATCCATTTGGACAAGTTGAGCAACTTGAGCAATAAATTCCAAAATCAAGTTGAGCAAGTTGAGCCACTTAAGTTGTGCACTAATATTTTAACAGGAATTTCATCTACTTTCATTCATTGATCTGAAAGGCTTTTCATCTAGTACTGATCGTGTCGTATTATATCACAACTATAAGAAAACGACGTCCTCACATGGGGATAAAGAAGAAGATAGGTCTTTGGTGTCCCTAAGGATTCTTTACTACAGTACGATAAGGTTGTGGATGTTAGGAATGTTTTAATGAACCCATTATACAAGGATTAGTTAAAAAATATCTATGGATCAGAGAGGTACGGTTTACCACAGCTATTTGTTGGAAGAAAACACATCGGAAGGTTTTATACGTTTATCAGGCCTAACGATTCTGGTGAGCTAGCAGCCGTGATTGCAGCACAACCAGACAGAGACTGCAAATCGTGCGAAAATAAAAGGTCTGTCTCTTGCTTCTTCAACAAGTGCAACAAATATAAATTTCATACGACTCACATAATTGCTCAACTTGTTCCTTTATTTCTCACGTCATACCTTACATCACGTTTGTGGATATTGTTGTCATTATATTCTTCCTGAGTTCCAATGAAATTCGATGTATTGTACTATAAGCTAATACAGTGTAATATTGGTTTGCAGTCTACCTGTTCGATAAAATGTCTCAAAGAGTTTTCAGGAAGCTTTCACATTACAAGAAACTACCTTAACATTAAATTTAGAATGTGAAGCAATTAGAACCTATTAATCAAATTGCATACAATTTTTTTTAGTGTTTAGCTTTCTATCATATGAATATCATTCGATCAAGTTTAGTAGAAAGAAAGATTACCTTCATCTGCCTTCATTGTCGCTTAATTGTATACCTTTCCTCCAACTCATCATTATTGTACCATCTTTAACAGTCATAAATCCAAGATAGCAGATATTGCAAACCCGATTTTAACCATCATATCAATCGATCCTTACCCATCTGTACCTGGCTTTAATACCCGATTACTCCTGTTTGATCTTTCTTTCTTATTACAATCTGCAGCCCACCAAGTTTGTTCGGTTAGACTTGGGCTCATTCCTATGGGTTGGGCTACAATTTCGGCTAAGTGGATGATGTATTGATCACACATTTTAGTTTAATCTATAATGTCATTTTATCAACAAAAAAAAAAAAAAAAAAAAAAATTGCTAGTTTATGGAGTATTCTTTTCTATTTTTTATTTTTATTTTTTATTTTTATTTTTTCATCACTGTTTATGATTTATAACTACAGTATATTTATTGATTATGCTTATAAATTATACTCCCTCCGTCCCACCACAAGTGTTCTTCGTTGATTTTTCAAAGTTTTTCCTTGACAACTTTGACTGTAAATAATTTTATTTGTGTTATATAATATTTAATGAAACTTATATGAATGAAAATACATTTAAAATTTAATCTATTCATATAATTTTCATTAAATATTATATTTAAATAAATAAAAATATTTGCAGTCATAATTTACAATTAAAGACTTTGAAATGTCAACATGGGACACTTATAGACTACGTGAATTGAACTTGAGTCTACACTAGAAATTGCTAAGGCTCGGCTACTAATTATCCTTCTAGGGTTGATTACACTTAGATTAAGTATTCAAAGCACATTACTTGTTAGTTGCATTAGGGTTGGACAATAATGACTGAAACATTCTTATGGCGAAAAACAAAATTTTATTTAAATATATCTGATGATCAAGAGAATTACAACCCGTGGGACCTAATTGAGTTGTTGAAGAACTTTCAGCGACAATATACATTCTTTTCGTTTAAGAAGTTAAAGTCTACTTATGATAGCTTCTATGTTCTTTTGGATCAAGATATGGATTGGTTATATGACTTATATCAATACGAAAGGATTCGCGTTCGGTTTCATACAATACAAAACTCAGATGAAGCAGGGATCGATGCAAATCATAGCTATGTGGCGTCCCACATCCGAATTGTCAATAGAAAGAAAAAGAAAATACGTTAATTCTTTTGCGGCGACATCCTAAAAAATATCGCCGCAATTGGTTGGTGGACCCATTGTTGGTCAAAAAGGTGAAAATTTAGTCGTGTAGCGGGCCCTTTTACGGCAAGACTTCGTCACTGCAAATGTGTTCGTTGCTCGTCCTTTTTTTTGTATGTAGTGTCGGTTTATTTGTCAAGAAAAGATGTGTGGCTAGGTGAGGTTAGTTTTAGTAGTCCCTGAGAAAATGTGAGTATAAACATATATAGTATTACTATTACAATTACAATTACTACTACCTCCGTCCCACCAGAAGTGTCCACTTTGACTTTTAACAGTCTTTATTTGTCAACTTTGACTATAAATATTTATGTTCGTGTTATATAATATATGATGAATATTATATGAATGGATTGAGTTTTAATTGTGTTTTCATTGATATCATTTTCTTTTCTTTAAATATTATATAACACCAATAAAAATATATAAATTCAAAGTTGAATATGAAAGACTGGAAAAAGTCAAAGTGGACACTTCTGGTGGGACGGATGGAGTATTAATTAAAATAAGGAATATGCTAACGACAGCCTTAAGGGTTGTCGTTAACATGTATTAAGTAATTGTACATGGCGATTATTAGTCATTTTCATAAATGCGGTTATTAAAATTTACGACATTTTAAAGCATGTTGCATGTTAACGACAACCCTTAAGGCTGTCATTAGCATTTTCCTTAAAATAATAATAAAAAAAAATATTTAGTAATAAGTAGAGATAATTTAGTTACTTGTGATCCGATCTTATATGAACGGAGTAACTATTAACAAACAAAATGGAAATATAGGATGAGATTTCATGTACAAAATGTAGGTCCGTATGTAATTCATGATCATAGCAAGTAGTGTTCACGTGCATGGATCGTATAGAGTGTGTCGGTAAAAAGGCATGAAAAGTGAGAGGGGCGTTTGGTTCAATAATTGAGTTGAGTCAACTCGGTATTGACTCAACAGCATTTCGCAAACCTGTTATTAAAAATAGGCAAGAAACTGCTTCCCCAAAACTCTGTTTTACACTATAGATGCAAATAATTATTTCTCAAAATGTAATTGCCAAACAATTCACTAATAGATTTTTGATTTTTCAATCGTAATAATAATAGTTATAAAAAAAAAAAAAAAAAACACTATTAAAACCGCAATCCCAAACACTCTTAGTAGACTATTAGTCTGTCAGATTGTAAAACTAAATTAAATTCATTAGGCATGTAACAATATGATTTATGCAGTGTAAAATATTTATAAGATCAGTAACCTAATTAAATTAATAAGTAATTAAGCCGATATGCGTGTATAATATTGATAGGTTATTATATTAAGTAAAACATCTTGTAATATAGTGCGTTCAATTCATTTTTTTTTTTCCGCAGAAATAGCGAAACTATATAACTTAAACTAATTTCATCGAAAGATCAAAGAGGTCAACAAAAATACAACCGATTCATAACTAGATTCATAACTAGGCTCGAATTTAGAAAATAGACCTAAAAAACTGTGTGTGTTTTTCGGGAACTATTAAATATACTAAATTAAGACGGATCGAGTAATTATTATGATTACGATTATGATTATGATTATGATTATTATAATCATAATATAATGAGCGAATTAATACCCTTTCTAACGCAGCGTGAACACCCCGAAATCATATCACGCCTTGATGGCGCCTTAATGCGGCGTGATCGGAGAAGAATTCCTCCGGCGCGATGGCTGCTTCACGGAAGAGAAATGAGGCGTGAGGGAGACGTGTTCGATGGTGGTTGGTGGATGGTATATTAATTGAAAAGCATCCAAACTCATTCTCTATCTTGATTTTGATTTGTATTATGATTTTTAATTTTAATTTTTGATGGTCTGTATTTTTAGGGTTCTGCTGATGAAATAAATATGAGATTTAGAAATAATTTATTTACACATTAAGTACCTGGACTTTATATGAATTTATAAAATAGTTATATAAAGTATCAAAAAATGCAATTTGAACCCTGAACAATATAAATATAAATTTGAAAAATATAAAATCTGTTACTATAATAATAATCTATACTTCTATACTATTAATAATAACAAACACAAAAATAAGACATCTCAAAAAATAATATTTAATCTGAACCATTCATTCAAGATTCTCCACGATATCACAACCATCAAAATAGCCACCTCATCTTTATGACATCATAAAGATACAATTTGAAATAAAGAGACTAAAATACCCCTAACTTAAGTAAAATACACGGGAGCGCTTAACGAAATTAGGGGTTACAAAAAAAAAAAAAAAAACAAAAAAACAAAAAACCTTCAGTCCACTCATTCAGAACTTAGAGAAACCCTAACCTTTTCCCTAACCGCTTAATATCAGAATCAATCAAAGAAAGAAAGAAGAATAAAGAAGACTAGGAAATCTTACACCTAAAGAATCATCACATCGAAAAAGAAAGAAGAAGACCACAAAAAACGATGAGAATTTGTAATTAGATAACAAAATTGGGGCCGTTAATGACGATAATCCAACTAAGATTCGACCAGGTTTGTATTTGTAATTAAAATTTTGTATTGAAGTGAATTCACTAAAATTATTGCAAACACATCCATGTCCTTTTGCTATGATATAGGTTATAAATTTTGATTTGTCTTTACTATATGCAAAAGTGAATTCTCAAAAATTATTGCAAACACATCCATGTGTTGCAGAAGCGTCTCATCCTCAGTCATATGGAACTGTTAGAGTACTTATTGTAGAAGCGAGAAGGTATGATTTACATAGTTATTCTTTTTATTCTTCCTTTTTGTGACGATCACTCCAAATCTACTTTGGACGAACACGTCATTCATCGATTTCATTGCGAGGTATTTGACCTCTATATGATACGTTTTATAAATATTGCATTCTTTGGAAAAGGCACACCATAAATGAATATTTAAATCAAAGGTTTTCGACATCTGATGATTTTTACATATAGACAATCACCGTAATATAATAGTTTACAATAGTACTTCCGTTGACAATGCAGTCAAAATAAGATACATGGTGATGATTTGGTGAATGCAACATTTCCTTGAAAAATATGCCATGTAAGACTCCATGCACATAGCTTGTCTAACATATAAGCAAACAGCGGAAGACTTCTAGGGAACCTGAGAATAAACATGCTAACAAGTGTCAACACAAAGGTTGGTGAGTTCATAGTTTTAATGTTTTGCATAATCTGTACATAAAGGTGGATCACAAGAATGCTGTTGTTTCATCCAGAAACGTTTATCAAAATATTCTACAAAATTGAGCACCCTGGTAACGAAGCTTTAACGTTATAATAAGTACCCCTGTTTTAACATACATGCAACCAACATGTACAATACACGCAAACCAACGTGTACTAAACTCTAATAGCATACGTCTGTTTAATAGTTCAGGCTAGGGTTTCTAAACCTGGAACAGACTGGGATGTCAAGCCCTATGGATCCATATACAACTACTCGCGCCCACCAGTTCTTATAACTGGCAGTTACTAGTTACCAAAGCTAAGGGATTTTCGGTTCAAACTCAGTGTAGAATTTAGTATGTACTTGTATCCATTGCGTTTAAAATAAAGTGCATGTATTCTCAGCCCAAAAATATAGGTTGCAAAAGCAATTAAAAAGGGAGCAAATGAAACTCACCTTAGCGGCATATAAAGTCGTTCACCAAAATGTGATCGAAACTCAGATTACCAAATAACCGTAGATCTCAACCTAGAGAACATATGTTGGTCAATAGATGTCTATCAAGCTAGGTCAGGTCATAGTGTATCACAATCCTAATGCTCGAGATCGACATACAAAAGTTATCCAAAGTCGTTTCAAAAAGTCAATTTTGACAGTTGTTTAACAAAACAAGACGTACCTTATATACGGATTCATTTACTCGGTTGGTAATATTCAAAAGTCCAATTTATCAATCTCGTAAACAAGTTGTTAAAATCTTAATTGCAGATTCAAAAGCAATTTCAATTAACGCCAATCATAATTCAGTTGATCATATCTTTTAATCCGTTCATCGAAATTATTCGATATCTAAATGAAAAGTTATTGATTTTTCGCCAGCTTTCCAAAAACATGTATATCATATACCTTTTACCAGTAATATATGTATTTAATTCGTGATTCATTATAAACTGTTTAACGATGAAATTTAGCATACAAGCATATATAAATATATATACTCGAGCACTAGACATGGATACACAATTAATATATAAAAGATAAGATATGAATGCTTACGTATCAATATTGTGATTTAATATTGCAGGAAAGTACGTAGACGCAACGAAGATGATAAACACTAGGTATACCCCCGAACATTACTCATAACCTCCTTGGCAGTAACCCATAATTTCCTTAGCTCTATCCCGCTTGAAAACCATTTTGAAAGTGACACGCTCATAACCTCGTTGTAGTATTTTATGTATAATACTAATTAATAATATTAATAATAATAAGATTAATAATAATATTAATCTTAATAATAATAATAATATAAATATAAATAATAATACGGAGGAATGAAGAATGAATCAGAATTCTAAAAACGTTCGAATTTATAGATGTGGTCAGATTTCAGACCCCATGCGGTCGCATGGTTTCTGTGTGTTATGGCCATGCGATCGCATGGCCTATGATTCCAGCTCACATCTGATTTGTAATCTCGTTCGTCGACATATTAATTTATTATATATATAATATATTTAATTTATATAATTAATTATATATTATATTAAATTCACGTGCATAGTTGACTTGTAATTTTTGTTCCGATGACTCGTACGTTATCACTCGACTCATGTCTCGGTTCCGGTTTCTCGAACGCATTTTCGTACGCTTAGAAAACTTGCATTTTACGTTTCGTGTTACGTACCTTTGTCAAAATATAGCCTTAAATTATCCCTAAACTATACCACTCAAAGTATATCTTAAACTTTCGAGTGTTTTGGTCATTTACTTCTATAAATCATCGTCTCGTAGTATATACATATACATATATACATTTTTATTTTAAAATAGTGTTTTACTGTAGCAAAGTTACTGCAGCAAAGTTTTTTTACTGTAGCAAATAGTGATTTTCGAAAACGCTGTAGCTTTTTGGATACTGTAGCAATTCGAAAATACTGTAGCAAATTTGTGTTTTACTGGTTCATCTTAAACGTTTTAGTTAACTTATCTAAATATCAATCAGATAATCAAACCAATAAGGTTAATGCACAGTATCATTTTCATAACACTTTGTTACGTTTTCAAGTTATAGTATATATATGTATCTATTTACATATAATTGTTCGCGAATCGTTGAGAACAATCGAAGGGTATTTGAATAGTTTAAAATTTTGAGATTCAACTTCATAGACTTTGCTTATCGCGTCGGAAACGTTAAAGATTAAGTTTAAATTTGGTCAGAAATTTTTGGGTCATCACAGTACCTCCCCGTTAAAGCCATCATGGCTAACAATAAAAATGTTTTTATGACGAATATGAGTTGATAAATTGAATTATTATCACCGTTGAATAATATGGATAAAACAATCCAATTACTCGAAGCGTATGAGGGAAGTTATCGTAATACAGTGAAATGGAGAATAGAGATGCGTCTTATCTCTTGACGTAGTAGCGATTGATTTCCGGAATTTAAGGAATAGAAAATCTTCATAATCTAAATAAGATTTGATTCTTCGGAATTTGCGGAAATTAAGATTTTCTTTGATTTAAATGCGTAATCTGCCTCGATTGCTATGTCTGATATTTCGCTATAAATTGACCTCTTCCGTTTCATTTATTTTCACCACTCCTATAATCTTCTTTCTTATTTAATACTTCTTAATAGATTGTGTAAATGCTTCATCCAGTTCTGATTCTTGATATACTCCTAACTTTCATATCTATCATTCTTCTTTTTCATCTGCCACCGGAGGAATCTATTCACTTTTACTATACTCTTGGCTTTATAGTGTTTTTAGTTCTCCCGTGTCTTTACGTTGCAATACTTATTGATATACATGGTTTGTAATTTATGTGTTTTTATCGGGCTTTATATTCTCCGTTATATTTCGAAGCTTCATGCTTTCGTTCTTTCTTCTCGCCTCCAAGTCAAGCGAATAATGGTCCAGAATTCGTAGGTATGGATTTTGAAATGAACATAGTTAATGTTCTAAGAAAGGAATTGTAATGGCACGATCTTGATTTGTCAAATTACCAGAATATTCGAAAAAGACCGAATCATCAAGAAATATATTTTCTTGATATATTTAGAGATTATATAGAATGAAATAGTTATGTAACATGGTTCATGATGAGGGTGGGATCTGTGAACCTTTATCACGTTCCATTAGAAACTCAGCATGACTTACTGTAATATAATCACGTTGATCAAGTGTCATTATATTATACTAATTCATGCTTCAGTTCCCAACACTACTTCAAAACATTCATATTTTAAACTTGAAGGTTTCAGAATTTAGAAACTAAAATAGTTTCTTTTATGATATAATACAGATAACGCGAAGAGATGAATGATTTCAGATAAGAATGGTTATGAAAAAAAATATCTTCAGAAATATGGAGGATATTTATAATGGAAGATACGATGATATCTTAGAATATTTAAGATAAGATGATGATGAAGAATATTGTCCGCAAAGGTTTTAGAGTAAGGAGCAAGGTATTTACTAAGGATTTCAGCAGACACTGAATCATTTGTATTCTTTGAAGGCAGGTTCGGTCTTTGTGATTTATCCACAGCCTCCTTCATGATTTGCTCAATCCGTTTTTCAGTACCAAACTTTCTCTTTTTCTGTGCTTTTCGAACACACTACTCTTTATCATCAAATTTTTGACTATTAAAGTCGTTTACAGTTTTTGCTGCTTCATCAGCATTTTTCCAAATTTCGGAGAACTAGTTTCGTAGTTTGGGGTGTTTTTCAGAAACTTCACATTCAAAGTATGTAAGTCTAGAAGATAGACATTATATGTATATATATAACTGTTGGCGTAGAATTTCTGCGAGATTCAAAATACTGATTGCTAATTCCCGGTAGTTAGTATGGCAATTATTGTTACAAGATATGGATGAGCACATGATAAGGTTTCAATGAGTATAATGATTTTTTGGAAGGTCAAGGATCAATGAAGTTGTTGGTAAATTTACTGCTAATGTGGTGGAACATAAATGGTTCCCCGGTAACAAAAACGTATATGTCAAGGTTACAATAAGGTTAATCTGAAAATTCGAAGTTGACTGGTTGGAAGTGTGATAAAACTGGATACTTTGAAAAGGGATTGCAAGATTATTTTCGGTAAAAACAACGCTAAAGGATCTTGCACAGTTTTGAAGTCAAAATATAGCTTTGAAAGATGTAGAGATCTAATAATGATGTCACTTGTTAAATCTTGACTTGGATTCTGTTCTCTCAGAATATGTAATTGAATTTGAATAAGAATGGTTGTTCAGATTTCTATGAACGAACGTATAGCGTTGTGAAAGTAGTGTAGTTAATGATTATTGAATAATCGAATGATGTACTGTGTAACATATTAATTGTGAACTTAAATATTTCCCGGGTATTACCTACCCGTTAAAGATTTCACAAGTAATATTTTGTACCAAAGAATTTTCATTACAGTCTTTATGAAAATATATGTATGTATATTTTCTTCAAATGTAATACAGATTTAATGAGTTAATATCATATTAAGCTCATTTGTTTTTCGGCTTGACTTAGAAATGATAAATCTCTAAAACATTAAAGATTACATAATCTTTGCGGAGTATTTCGCTAATGTAATCGATACTTCATTATTTATTCTTATTCCTCGGTGAAGGATGTTGATGCTCGTGGAATTTTTGTGAACCTTACAAGGCACAGATGATGTTTTCTGGAAAGTTTCGAGTACATTGAAAATGAAAATGTAAAATCAATTATGTAATTGAATAATACACTTGGTTTATTATGAAATGGGATTTATTGAGTTGAAACAGAGATTGTAGTTAACGAGGGTTAAGTCGTTAACGAAAGATGTACATTATAGCATATTAGTAATATGAATTAACCGAGTAATATTTACCCCTTTTTTAATTCATACATAATAGCTTAGTACTAAAAGATTTATGATGGTTTTAAAATTTATATATATAAGATATACATATAAATTCTTTAGAGGAATTGAGTTAATACTTCATAACTCATTGATACAATATACTCGTTGTTGACTCGTAATGATATCCACAGTGCTTTCTTGAACTGGCGGAGCTTGTGATGTAGCAGATGCTGCTGGTGCTGACGACGTAGACGGTACTGACGGTGCTGATGATGCTGACGGTACTGTTGATGTTGTGATATAACAAGTCTAGCTTGTAAATCATACACCATTCCGATCAGGGTTTCTACTCTATCTGATTTATGGTTAAGGCTAGAATAGATAATCTCTAAACTTTAGAAATTACATAATCGCCGTAGAATGTTTCTCCAATGAAGTTATGATTCCATACTTCATCGTTTGTTGTTGTTGATACTCGTTGGTATCTATGGTGCGTATGATGTTGATATCCGAGGTACAGATTGTGATGTTGAGGCGTGTGATGGGGATGTTGTTGTTGGTGGTGGTATTGATACTGTTGGTGTTGATGATGGTGGTACTGGCTATGCTGCTGGTGCTGCTGCTGGTGTTTGTAATCCTTGCACCATATTCTCCAAAGCCACTACCCGAGCGCGAAGCTCGTTGACTTCTTCTATTATACTGGAATGATTGGCGGTTCGGACAAGCGGATGAATAATATTTAGAATATTGGATATTACGTAGTCATTGCGAGCTGTTCTGGAAATGAGGGTGAAAATGGTGTTACGAACGGGTTCGTCGGTAAGTGCTTCAGGTTCTTCACCAAGAGGTGAATGTGGTGGATGGAAGGGATCGCCTTCTTCCTGTCTCAACTGATTAAGTAGATTACGAACCCATCCCCAATTTATCCAGAAAATATGATGGCTAATTGGTTGATTCATTCCGGTTACGCTGCTTTCGGAGCTCGAGTGGAAATCCATATCGGAATAGCTGTCGGAATCTGAGGAATTCGAACTAGATGCGGAATTCATCTTACACGGTTTGGATAAAGGATTTTTGATATGAAATGATTTTTGGATATCGGATGATATTCTAATTACATAGAATACCTATATATAATACAATGGATCCGTAAATTACGGAGGAACTTTCGAAAGCTGTCAGGAAAAGTTTACAGTAATAGATACGCTAAGATATGAATTTTGTCTATACACTATTCATGCAATCAATGTAGTAACACGTGACTAGACTAAGAATGATAAGCAGGTAATTTCCGACAAGAAATGATAAGCAAAACTTTTGACATGCAGACACAGTCGAAGTCCAGACTTACTAATGCAACCTAACAACTATCAGTTAGACACACTCATGCAAGACCTGGTTCACTAGAACCAACGCTCTGATACCAACTCTGATGATCGCTCCAAATCCACTTTAGACGAACACATCATTCATCGATTTCATTGCGAGGTATTTGACCTCTATATGATACGTTTTATAAATATTGCATTCTTTTGAAAAGGCACACCATAAATGAATATTTAAATCAAAGGTTTTCGACATCTGATGATTTTTACATATAGACAATCACCGTAATATAATAGTTTACAATAGTACTTCCGTTGACAATGCAGTCAAAATAAGATACATGGTGATGATTTGGTGAATGCAACATTTCCTTGAAAAATATGCCATGTAAGACTCCATGCACATAGCTTGTCTAACATATAAGCAAACAGCGGAAGACTTCTAGGGAACCTGAGAATAAACATGCTAACAAGTGTCAACACAAAGGTTGGTGAGTTCATAGTTTTAATGTTTTGCATAATCTGTACATAAAGATGGATCACAAGATTTCTGTTGTTTCATCCAGAAACATTTATCAAAATATTCTACAAAATTGAGCACCCTGATAACTAAGCTTTAACGTTATAATAATACCCTTGTTTTAACATACATGCAACCAACATGTTCAATACACGCAAACCAACGTGTACTAAACTCTAATAGCATACGTCTGTTTAATAGTTCAGGCTAGGGTTTCTAAACCTGGAACAGACTGGGATGTCAAGCCCTATGGATCCATATACAACTACTCGCGCCCACCAGTTCTTATAACTGGCAGTTACTAGTTACCAAAGCTAAGGGATTTTAGGTTCAAACTCGGTGTAGAATTTAGTATGTACTTGTATCCATTGCGTTTAAAATAAAGTGCATGTATTCTCAGCCCAAAAATATAGATTGCAAAAGCAA
The DNA here is from genome assembly GCF_046630445.1 of Rutidosis leptorrhynchoides. NCBI lineage: Eukaryota > Viridiplantae > Streptophyta > Magnoliopsida > Asterales > Asteraceae > Rutidosis > Rutidosis leptorrhynchoides. The sequence continues at coordinate 491,545,630 of NC_092335.1, forward strand.
TTAAAAAGGGAGCAAATGAAACTCACCTTAGCAGCATATAAAGTCGTTCACCAAAATGTGATCGAAACTCAGATTACCAAATAACTGTAGATCTCAACCTAGAGAACATATGTTGGTCAATAAATGTCTATCAAGCTAGGTCAGGTCATAGTGTATCACAATCCTAATGCTCGAGATCGACATACAAAAGTTATCCAAAGTCGTTTCAAAAAGTCAATTTTGACAGTTGTTTAACAAAACGAGACGTACCTTATATAAGGATTCATTTACTCGGTTGGTAATATTCAAAAATCCAATTTATCAATCTCGTAAACAAGTTGTTTAAATCTTAATTGCAGATTCAAAAGCAATTTCAATTAACGTCAATCATAATTCAGTTGATCATATCTTTTAATCCGTTCATCGAAATTATTCGATATCTAAATGAAAAGTTATTGATTTTTCGCCAGCTTTCCAAAAACATGTATATCATATACCTTTTACTAGTAATATATGTATTTAATTCGTGATTCATTATAAACTGTTTAACGACGAAATTTAGCATACAAGTATATATAAATATATATACTCGAGCACTAGACATGGATACACAATTAATATATAAAAGATAAGATATGAATGCTTACGTATCAATATTGTGATTTAATATTGCAGGAAAGTACGTAGACGCAACGAAGATGATAAACACTAGGTTTGATTTACAAATATACCCCCGAACATTACCCATAACCTCCTTGGCAATAACCCATAATTTTCTTAGCTCTATCCCGCTTGAAAACCATTTTGAGAAAGTGACACGCTCATAACCTCGTCGTAGTATTTTATGTATAATACTAATTAATAATATTAATAATAATAAGATTAATAATAATATTAATCTTAATAATAATAATAATAATAATAATAATAATAATAATAATAATAATAATAATAATAATATAAATAATAATACAGAGGAATGAAGAATGAATCAGAAATCTGAAAACGTTCGAATTTATAGATGTGGCCAGATTTCAGACCCCATGCGATCGCATTGTTTCTGTGTGTTATGGCCATGCGATCGCATGGCCTAGGATTCCAGTTCACATTTGATTTGTAATCTAGTTCGTCGACATATTAATTTATTATATATATAATATATTTAATTTATATAATTAATTATATATTATATTAAATTCACGTGCATAGTTGACTTGTAATTTTTGTTCCGATGACTCGTACGTTATCACTCGACTCATCTCCCGGTTTCGATTTCTTTAACGCATTTTCGTACGCTTAGAAAACTTACATTTTACGTTTCGTGTTACGTACCTTTATCAAAATATAGCCTTAAATTATCCCTAAACTATACCACTCAAAGTATATCTTAAACTTTCGAGTGTTTTGGTCATTTACTTCTATAAATCATCGTCTCGTAGTATATACATATACATATATACATTTTTATTTTAAAATAGTGTTTTACTGTAGCAAAGTTACTGTAGCAAAGTTTTTTTTACTGTAGCAAATAGTGATTTTCGAAAACGTTGTAGCTTTTCGGATACTGTAGCAATTCGAAAATACTGTAGCAAATTAGTGTTTTACTGGTTCATCTTAAACGTTTTAGTTAACTTATCTAAATATCAATCAGATAATCAAACCAATAAGGTTAATGCACAGTATCATTTTCATAACACTTTGTTACGTTTTCAAGTTATAGTATATATATGTATCTATTTGCATATAATTGTTCGCGAATCGTGGAGAACAATCGAAGGGTATTTGAATAGTTTAAAATTTTGAGATTCAACTTCATAGACTTTGCTTATCGTGTCAGAAATGTTAAAGATTAAGTTTAAATTTGGTCGGAAATTTCCGGGTCATCAAACTTTTCATCCATATTAATTCATTACTATTGTGTAACGAGGTTATATATAGCATGTTTACATAATATGTTCAATTTAATGATGATATGATATGTTCAGTTTAATCGATCTGATGTTCATGTGCCTATGGTTGTTAAAGATAATATGATATGTTCACTTTAATTGATTTAAATTGTCACACCCCCAAAATGAACCAGGGGTAATTGTGACCAATCATATCATAACACAGTTGTACAAGCGAGAACGAATCTAAATGAGACGTTTTATTTATTAAATAAACAGCGGAAGCATTATTCAAAGTTTTACATCATAAGAGTACAGTAAATGGAAAATGTCTTAAACAAAATGATAAATATGAATGATGGACTCCATGCAAGCAGCAAAGCATACATCAATCTTCTAGTAGTAAGTAGCAGCTAGCTCAATCATCACCTGAGACAAAACACGCTTAAAGTGTCAACCAAAAAGGTTGAGTGAAATTCATAGGTTTATAAATAATATCCAAATTTTTAGACCACACGATTTAGTTTAAAGTTGATTGATATAGAAATATCAATCTAAAAGTGTTGCTGCATTTTGTAATATCGCTACTAAACAAGTTTACCCTATGACACCTTGTACTGTCAGTGTCGTGGAATCATTATTATGTAACCAATGACCAACGGTCGAATGGTTAGAGACGTTACTCTCAATAGCCCTACTCACAATAATTAAGTTTGCATTTAAACGTAGCAATTAACGATATTACGGTAGGGATTTAGCATGAATCAAAGCATGACAGCATAGTTAACAATTTAGTACTTGTGTCTAAGCGTAAAACAGTTATAAAGCAAGCATGTGTCTCACCCCAAAAGTTATAAAACAGTTATGAAACAGTAAAAAGTGGGGCTATGAAGTTCACCTTAGTAGCACACAAAAGAATTGAATGGAAGGACGTGACCGAGATCTCAACCTAGAGATAGAACGTATGATCAGACATTGCCTAACAGACAATAGTATATAGTACTATATTGATAGTAATGGTTCACTAAAGAATTTCCATTTTCAGAAGGTTACTATTTATGGAAAGTTTCCACTTATAGTAATTTTCCAATTTTAGAAAGTTCGGGTTAATCTTTAGCAAGACGTTGTATAACTTTACTCAAACTTCGTTGCTATCAAATAAGTCAGGAATGACCAGATGTAACCGGGGGCCCAGGATTCTTGACCAGAATCTAAGTCATGGCATTCGAGATCCACAAGCTTACCCATAAATGGCAACCTAGACATCATTCACTTACGACCGTGAGTAGCGATGAAGTTCACATGAATTATACATTATCTTTGATTAACCTTCACTTTAGGTGTATACACACAACGAATTATTAATGTATTTAATAATTATATATGTGATAATATAACCTAAGTTTTATTTAATATTTAGTTATTATACCTTAGTATGTCTTATATATATTAAATATAATTACCTTTAAATAAATACCTAAATTACTTCAAAAATAATAGTGTTTTATTAATCGAACATTATTCAAAAATGTCTAAATAATAAATTAAATATCTAAAAATTACATACATAATTTTTATAGTCTTATTTAATCATATAGATTAGTAGAAAAATTTAAGAAAACGTTTTTATTATATTTTTGTATTTATTTTTGTTTTTACCCTTAATGTATTCACAAAACAATTTTAATTCTACATAATTACTAAATAAACCCAAATAATTATTTTTATAATTTTTATAAGTTTCTATCAGTCTAATAACCTGTAAAAAAATATTTAAAAAATATTTTTTTTATTATTTTATATTTATTCTTAATTTACCTTCGAATTACATAATAATAGAGTTTAATTATATAATAAATACCAATTCGACCCAAGTAATTATTTTTATAATTTTTTCAGATCTATATAAGTTTTAAAAACTCAGAAAAAAATTATATATATTTTATTTTTGGTTAAAGTATTTAATACGAATTTTACATTATTTTTACGTTTAAACACTACATAATTCGTATTTAATTATAAATAATATTCCATAAATTATCAAAATTATTTTTATGCATCATAACACTTATAATACTAATTATAACATATAAACATAATTAATTTCGAATTTTACAAAGAATATACAATAAATATAAATATAAATGACAATATTGAAAAAAATTAATAAAAATAGAAAGTACCTCAAATTTTCTTTAAAGTTTTAAGAGAATAACTTAAGTTTTTGTGTTTGGCAAGAAAAAATGAATGAGGAGCCATGTATTTATAGGTAAAAAATGGTTGGTGAAAAGAAAAAAAAATAAAAAAATAAAGGTGCCAATTTTGACAAAATAATAAAAACATGTTAAAAATGTTTTTAATAAGTTTTTGTTTTTGAAAATATTTAGTCAAAATTCATGGGCTCATTATTTAATTTATTAAAAAAAATCTTATTTCTTTTTATTTTTATTTTTTTTATAAGCTAAAAATATATATAATGATTAAAATAACTTATCATTTAATTAATAATTATGTTACATATAGTTTTAAATATAATACGCATTAATATTAACTAAAGTTATTTTATATAATTAGTGTAAACTTTAGTTAACAGAACGTGTCAACTAAAAATAAATATTTGATCAACGTCGAATTTAATTATATATTACGTATGGATAACAACCCTATAGTCAAATTAGTCAATTCAGGTATGGAAATATGAGGGTTGTTATAGTACCTACCCGTTAAAAGAAATTTCGTCCCGAAATTTAGTTGTTGCCATTAATCGGTGTTGTTCGTACATAGACGAGGATATTTATGTTTTATTTGGTTTTCACGTTCCCAGGTATGCTCGGGCCTTGCGTGAATTTCAACGGATAGAATATTGTTCTGTTTCAAGAATTAAAATCATACATACCATAATTTTTACAAGTTCTTCTACGAAGTGCATTTTATTATTAATGCGGAGATCATTCAAAATGATGATGTTATACAAGTCATTTCAGTAAATTGGATATATAAAATGTGTTATGAATAATATCGAGCTCATTTAAACCTTGAGCGTTTATACCACAATGTTAGGGTAGACAAAACAGAGAGTAGTTCATGAAAATTATAGTCATGAAGTTTGATAGAGATCATCATTGTTTACAACAAGAATATTGTAATGATGAATATAAGTTGAAGAATAAAGTTTTATCACTATTGAATAATATGGATAGAACGATTTGATTATAGAAAGAGTATAAACGAAGCTATCATAAAAGAGTGAATGAGTAAATTAAATGTTCGCCTTAACTTTTGACGTAGTCACGATTGATTTCCGGAATTCAAGGGATTAAAGGAAATCTTCGTAATCTATAAGATTTGATTATCCGGTATTTACGGAATTTTGGGATTTCTTTGATTAAATGCGATGAATTGCCTCGATTGCTGTGTTTGGAAATTTTGCTATAAATTAGCTTCTTCCGTTTCATTATCTTCACCACTTCTATACTTTCTTCCTAGATTCATACTTCCAAAGATTGTGAAAATGCTCCATCCAGTTCTTATCCTGAATATTTTTCTGACTATCGTTTCTGTCATTCTTCTTTTTCATTTACCCCCAGAGGAATCTGTTTGCTTTTACAATTACCTTGGGGTTATAGTGTTTTTAATTCTCCCGTGTCTTTATGTTGCTATACGCATTGATATACACGGTTTGTAATTTCCGTGTTGTTATCGAGCTTTATATTTTCCCTTATATGTTGGAGCTTTATGCTTTTGTTTCTTCTTCCCGACTTCAAGTCAAGCGAATAATGGTCCAGAACTCGTAGGTATGAAGTTTCGAATGATCATAATTTATAAAGCATAAAGGAAAGGTAATAGCACGATTTGATTTGTCAAATTACCAGAATATTCGGAAAAGACCGAATCATCAAGAATATGTTTAGAGGTTAAATAGAATGTAAGAGTCGTGTAACATGGCGAATGGTGATTTATACAGTCTATGAATCATCATCTTCCATTAAAAATTTAGCATGACTTACTGTAATATAATCACGTTGGCCTGACGTCATTATATTATACTAACTCATGCTTTAATTCCCAACACTTCTTCAAATCATTCATAATTTAAACTTGAATTTTACAGAATATAGAAACTAATACATTTTCCTTTATGATGTGATAAAGATATCGTAAAGAGATAATTAATTGCGGACAAGAATCGTTATGATGATATCATCAGAAATATAGAGGATATTTATGATGATATTTTGGAATTTCTAAGTTCGAAAGTTGATGAAGAAAAATTTTCCGCAAGCTTTTAATATGACTTCGGAGCAAGAGATTCTCTAAAGAATTCATCGGATCCAGAATTACCTGAATTCTTTGAATATAGGGTTTGGTCCCTGTATTTGTCCTTGGTCTCCTCCATGGTTAGCTCAATCCGTTTTTCAGTTTCAAATTTTCTTTTGAGCTTTTCCAATGTACCATTCTTTATTATAAAACTTTTGGCCATTGAGACCATCTACAATTTTGCTGTTTCCTCTGCATTTAATGCAGCCATATTTGTATCATTGGTTATCAATCCGAGATGGTTTCAAGAAATTTCATTTTTAGATGATTAAACGCTGATTGTAATCGTCAACGGATCTAATGGTTGATGAATAGGCGTTGTTGATTTCAAAAGAAATGAATGATAATTTCGGTAGTTTGATGTGATAATTCATCATAGAATGCGAATGAATATAATTCATGAATGTAGTGATTTTTTTAGAAGGATAACACCTGCTAAAGCTTTACTTGGATTCTGATATGTCAAAATTAGAATAGATAATTGAATTTGTATGAAGATGGTTGTTCTTTTTAGTGAACGGATACATATATCTTGTGGATGTATAGTTACTGATTATTGAATCAGAATTTGTAGAATGTACGGTGTAACATATTAATGTGAAATCTAAATATTTCTCAGGTATTACCTACCCGTTAAAATATTTTCACAATTAAGAGTTTGTACAAAAGAATTACAATCTTTATGAAGATATACGTTCATATATGTATTCTTCAGATAGGTTTAATGAGTAATATAATATTAAACTCATTTAATTTGCTGTTGAAACGAGAGTAAATAATCTCCAAAATCTTATAGATTTCATAATTGTCGCGAAATATTTCGCTAATGAAGTTATGATTCAATAGTTCATCGTTCATTGTTATAGATATACCTTGGTGTATGATGTTGGTGCTCGTGTAATCCTTGTGAAATTCACAAGACACGAATAATGTTTTTCTAAAAAGTTTCGAGTATATCAAAAATGGAAGTATACAATCAATCTTGTATTTGAGTAATACACTTGGTTTATTATGAAATGGAGTTTATTCTGTTGAAGCAGTGATTAACGATTGTTAAGTCGTTAACAAAGGATATACATCATAGCATATTGTGATATGAATTAACCAAGTAGTACATACTAGTTAAGATTCACACGTAATAGCTTAGTACGAAAAGATTTATTATTGTTCCAATCCATATATATATAAAGTATACATATATAGTTCTTCAGGAAGAATGAGTCAATACATCTTAACTCATTATTACTAATATTCCTTGGTATCTATGGGGCGTATGATGTTGATGTTCGAGGTACTGAGTGTGATGTTGAGGCGTGGGATGCGGATGTTGTTGTTGGTGAAACTGATGCTGTTGGTGGTGATGCTGATGGTACTGGTTATGCTGCTGGTGCTGCTGCTGGTGTTCGTAGGTTTCGCACCATATTCTCCAGAGCCACCACTCGAGCGCGAAGCTCATTGACTTCTTCTATTATTCCGGGATGATTGGCGGTTCGGACAAGTGGATGAATAAGATCTAGAATTTTAGATATTATATATTCGTGACTGGATATCCTAGAAATGAGGGTGAAAATAGTGTTCCGAACGGGTTCGCCGGTAAGTGCTTCAGGTTCTTCACCAAGAGGTGAATTCGGTTGGTGGGAGGGATTACCTTCTTCTTGTCTCCATTGATTAAGTTTACTACGAACCCATTCCCAATTCATCCAAAATAGATGATGGCTGATTGGTTCGTTTGTTCCGGTTACGCTGCCATTGGAGCTCGAGGAATCGGTTGAGAAATCCATATTATGTGATTTGAATTAGGGTTTGATATGAGATTAGTGTTGAATACTGGATGATATATTCATCTCCTTGAATATGTATATGTAGCAAAAATATTTTCGTAATTTACGGAGGAAATTTAGGAAAAGTGTTAGACAAAGATTATTGGGATAGATACGATAAGATATAATAAGATATGATGTGTCTATACTCTAATAATGGTAGTATGACGTGTCTAGATGATAAGTATGTAATCTGATAATCTTTTGATTAAAGATTTTCAATTCGTAATGTCCTATTCAGGTCCAGGGGCTTGAGCTATAGGATCCTTTAAATCAGTAATACAAACGCTTTCTATTCTATAGTTTCGTAGACGTCATCCGTCAGGAAAATTCAATGATCAAAACAACAAGAAAGCAAAGAAAGTAATGAATATGAATAGTGATGACATTATAATGTCTTTGAGATTCTCGATAACTCAATAACATTTTCTGGTTCGCAAACCGATGCATAAAGGCATAAGGCATATAGGTACGTGATATAACAGGGAGTTATATACGTTTGAATATGAATAGTAACAAATATAGGAGTTTTAAAATTCATGGATAATATTTCATGTAATACATATGTAATACACAAACCATGATAGATGACTTAGGAATGTCAAGAATTTCAGAAATCGTAGTGTCGCATTTAAACAAGGTGGCGTAATTGGATAGTACTTAGAAAAGTGAACAGAGTTCTTAGATTGATTTGGCATTCTAAGATAAGTAAAATTTCTAAAGTATAGTGTAGTATTTAACAATTAAAGGCAACAATTAAAGGCACTATAGTCAAGGAAGTTGTAGTCCTACATTGCTAAGGTACCTAATTGTATAAGGCACACTTAAAATGCAATCCTGGTTCTCTACAACAGCACTGCTCTGATACCAATCTGTCACACCCCCAAAATGAACTAGGGGTAATTGTGACCAATCATATCATAACACAGTTGTATAAGCGAGAACGACTCTAAATGAGACGTTTTATTTATTAAATAAACAGCGGAAGCATTATTCAAAGTTTTACATCATAAGAGTACAGTAAATGGAAAATGTCTTAAACAAAATGATAAATATGAATGATGGACTCCATGCAAGCAGCAAAGCATACATCAATCATCTAGTAGCAAGTAGCAGCTAGCTCAATCATCACCTGAGACAAAACACGCTTAAAGTGTCAACCAAAAAGGTTGAGTGAAATTCATAGGTTTATAAATAATATCCAAAGTTTTAGACCACAAGATTTAGTTTAAAGTTGATTGATATAGAAATATCAATCTAAAAGTGTTGCTGCATTTTGTAATATCGCTACTAAACAAGTTTACCCTATGACACCTTGTACTGTCAGTGTCGTGGAATCATTATTATGTAACCAAAGACCAACGGTCGAATGGTTAGAGACGTTACTCTCAATAGCCCTACTCACAATAATTAAGTTTGCATTTAAACGTAGCAATTAACGATATTACGGTAGGGATTTAGCATGAATCAAAGCATGACAGCATAGTTAACAATTTAGTACTTGTGTCTAAGCGTAAAACAGTTATAAAGCAAGCATGTGTCTCACCCCAAAAGTTATAAAAAAGTTATGAAACAGTAAAAAGTGGGGCTATGAAGTTCACCTTAGTAGCACACGAAAGAATTGAACGGAAGGACGTGACCGAGATCTCAACCTAGAGATAGAACGTATGATCAGGCATTGCCTAACAGACAATAGTATATAGTACTATATTGATAGTAATGGTTCACTAAAGAATTTCCATTTTCAGAAGGTTACTATTTATGGAAAGTTTCCACTTATAGTAATTTTCCAATTTTAGAAAGTTCGGGTTAATCTTTAGCAAGACGTTGTATAACTTTACTCAAACTTCGTTGCTATCAAATAAGTCGGGAATGACCAGATATAACCGGGGGCCCAGGATTCTTGACCAGAATCTAAGTCATGGCATTCGAGATCCACAAGCTTACCCATAAATGGCAACCTAGACATCATTCACTTACGACCGTGAGTAGCGATGAAGTTCACATGAATTATACATTATCTTTGATTAACCTTCACTTTAGGTGTATACACACAATGAATTATATGTCTTATATATATTAAATATAATTACCTTTAAATAAATACCTAAATTACTTCAAAAATAATAGTGTTTTATTAATCGAACATTATTCAAAAATGTCTAAATAATAAATTAAATATCTAAAAATTACATACATAATTTTTATAGTTTTAGTTAATCATATAGATTAGTAGAAAAATTTAAGAAAACGTTTTTATTATATTTTTGTATTTATTTTTGTTTTTACCCTTAATGTATTCACAAAACAATTTTAATTCTACATAATTACTAAATAAACCCAAATAATTATTTTTATAGTTTTTATAAGTTTCTATCAGTATAATAACCTGTAGAAAAATATTTAAAAAAATATTTTTTTATTATTTTATATTTATTCTTAATTTACCTTCGAATTACATAATAATAGAGTTTAATTATATAATAAATACCAATTCGACCCAAGTAATTATTTTTATAATTTTTTCAGATCTATATAAGTTTTAAAAACTCAGAAAAAATTATATATATTTTATTTTTAGTTAAAAGTATTTATTACGAATTTTACATTATTTTTACGTTTAAACACTACATAATTCGTATTTAATTATAAATAATATTCCATAAATTATCAAAATTATTTTTATGCATCATAACACTTATAATACTAATTATACCATATAAACATAATTAATTTCGAATTTTACAAAGAATATACAATAAAAATAAATATAAATGACAATATTGAAAAAAATTAATAAAAATAGAAAGTACCTCAAATTTTCTTCGAAGTTTTAAGAGAATAACTTAAGTTTTTATGTTTGGCAAGAATAAATGAATGAGGAGCCATGTATTTATAGGTAAAAAATGGTTGGTGAAAAGAAAAAAAAATAATAAAATAAAGGTGCCAATTTTGACAAAATAATAAAAACATGTTAAAAATGTTTTTAATAAGTTTTTGTTTTTGAAAATATTTAGTCAAAATTCATGGGCTCATTATTTAATTTATTAAAAAAAATCTTATTTCTTTTTATTTTTATTTTTTTTATAAGCTAAAAATATATATAATGATTAAAATAACTTATCATTTAATTAATAATTATGTTACATATAGTTTTAAATATAATACGCATTAATATTAACTAAAGTTATTTTATATAATTAGTGTAAACTTTAGTTAACAGAACGTGTCAACTAAAAATAAATATTTGATCAACGTCGAATTTAATTATATATTACGTATGGATAACAACCCTATAGTCAAATTAGTCAATTCAGGTATGAAAATATGAGGGTTGTTATATAAATCAACCTTGTAAATATGATGTTATGATCTAATGTTCAGTTTTTAAAAGACTGAATCACTAATTATATATATTGCAACTATATGCTACTATAATTTATGTTAAACTTTGTAACACACTAAAGAATGGGTCTGAATTTACCATTAGTGCTATAATTAAAGTATGAATATACTGCTACTGATCATCTTGAGTGCTAACAGTTGAGGCTGTAAAATCACGTGTTTTTCACATAACTTTGTGAAAAATAAATTTTCATGGGTGTGTATTATCAAAAGCATTGTAACACCCTAGGCAAATCCCATATCGCCCAGGACATGAGTGATCATGGGATTATAAGGTAATACTCACGCTTAAATGAAACAACGCGTTTTGGGACCACAAGCAGAGCGGGTGTGCGAGTACGTTGTGGTTAAGCGTGCTCGGGCGAGAGCACTACCAGGATCGGTGACCTCCTGGGAAAGTGCTTCTCGTGTGTGGTCGCCAAAAAAAAGCCGTGCGCCTACGGGCAAAGCGGACAATATTGTGGTCATGTTAAGCTGGGGTGTTACATAATGGTATCAGAGCCACTCATGTGCTGTTGGGGGTGGTGGGGCAAACCTCATCTAGGACGATGAGTCCCTGAGGAGGGGTGAATGTAACACCCTAGGAAAATCCCACATCGCCCACGGACATGAGTGATCATGGGATTATAAGGTAATACTCACGCTTAAATGAAACAACGCTTTTTGGGACCACAGACAGAGCGGGTGTGCGAGTACGTTGTGGTTAAGCGTGTTCGGGCGAGAGCACTACCAGGATGGGTGACCTCCTGGGAAAGTGCTTCTCGTGTGTGGTCGCCAAGAAAAAGTCGTGCGCCTGCGGGCAAAGCGAACAATATTGTGGTCATGTTAAGCTGGGGTGTTACAAGCATATATGGGAGGCAAGGGTGGTTGGGTTCTAATGGCACTCGAAATGTTAAGAAAACTATTTGTTCAAATATAGCCATTGTACACAGTGATATGTTCACATGTGAAGTTAGTTTGTTTGGTTCATTGAAAGAACAATAGTTGATGGCAAAGATACAAGATCTTGGGATGAATGTTGGGCGGGTGATCAATGTTTCAAGGCCAAGTTCGCGAGGCTATATAGACTAGAGTCAAATAATCAGGTTATGGTTGGTGTTAGGCTGCTTTGAAGCGGATCAGAAGCTCCTCCTACTATCTGTTGGAACTGGGTCCAAAATCCCATGGGATGGGTCAGAAATGAAGTACAAACACTTAAGGCTATACTACAATCTATGTCAGTGAGCAACACGACTTCAGATGAGTTGAAATGGTTACTTCATAGCAGCAGCAAGTTCAAGTGTCATTGGTGCGACTACTCATAATGGCATTTTGAACAAAGATATATCAGCGGCAGAAACAGTAAGGAATATTCTGTTACCAGGAATAAGTGGCATCTTTGTTTTTGAGATCAAGGCTAAAGAGTCTTCATGTTCGTTTGGAAATTGATAAAAAATGTAGTAATCCCGATTCGGTTCATTATCCTATTTGTAACGATGAGTTGGAGACAGTTGACCATGCCTTAATTTCGTGTAAAAAAGTGATTAAGTTGCGGGCTCGGGTATATTATTGGTGCATTTTTGTCATGCAACAAATTTAACTTTAAGCGAGACTTCTTGGGGAATGGTAGTAATTTTCCGGATATAGATAGATTCATGATTTGGCATGTGGTAAAGTGGATTTGTGGGTATTTGATATGGAAGGGGCGTAATCAGAAATTGTTTCGTGGATCAGAGTAGAGCACGCTGATCATCTTTAATGAATCCAAACCAAATCATGTGAGTAGATATCAAAAAGGTTCAGAAAGGGAAGTGGAGTGGCATCATTGGATTTCGAATCCATCTTGGTCGAGTTATTCAAAAACAGGTGTTTGCTGTCTGTATGTGGTTTGTGGTTGCTCAATGGGTCAAAATGGTCTCTACTGAGATTATGTGATTTTCTCAGTGGGTCAAAATGGCCATTGGGTTCAAAGTGAATCCCATTTGTTGTTTGAGGTAGCATCTTGCTTCCATATCTTTGTATAGTGTAAATTGTGTGTTTGTTTTATAAATTTTTCAGTTGACTTTTTAAAAACAAATTCACTTTCAATGTTACTTATTGGGTCGTATTTGTGGGCGCCTTACTCGGACCTGATCGGTATCAAAACAGTTCATGATAATTCATGCCTATGAGTTTGATAAAGCAACATTTAACAACTAAGGGGGAGTATGTTTGCCTTTCGAAAGAAAACAACTAAGGGGGAGTGAAATGGGCCCATGTTCTTTTAGGATGCTTTAAACAATGTATCCGCCTTACACTCATTTTTTTTTTTTTCCAACTGATTAACATGGTAACTAAACAAAGCATAACAAAGTTATGATAAATCTAATCCGAGAAGGACAGTCCATATTGTTGTAATGTCAATAAGTTGTTTTGTACTTCCGGTTAAAAGATAGAGAATGACAAAAGGTTATTAAACCATACACACCAACCATTATATGTTAATGTTAATTTAAATTCTATAATTTGGTATTTATATGTATATTTTTTATTTACGTCTCTCTACATTTTGTTATTTCAACTTTAAAGGAGATCCAAGATTTTCACACCAACACACAATTTTTCCTTATTAACATCACAAAACTACCTGATAAAGATTATCCTATAAATCATTTGAAAACATTCATTTACTGTTCAAGCCATATTCGCCAAAGCGTTTAACAATTTCTCACTTAAAAATTTCTCAATTCTGATTATCATACTTAGCTTTATGTTTCACAATTTTTTTTATCTTCATATTTATACGAGTTTATTTTATTATTACTGCTTAAGAGTCTCAGTATTCGATCTTAGTTAGGTGACAAAGTTAAATTTGAATTCAATGAATCATCTTAATTTATTATATAAAATCTTATTAATGGGACAAAATAAAATATTTGATTTGACCCTTAAAAAACCCCGCGAATTCGTGGGTCTTAAACTAAGGGAGCTGATACGTACACCACTTACTTTTTGCCATACACCACCAAAATTTAATTTTGGACCATTTTACCCTTTCTCATAATTAATTTAGGGAAAAGGGCCTTGAGTTAGAAAGGGTAAAATAGTCAAAGATTGTAGTTTGGTGGTGTATGGCAAAAAACAAGTGGTGTACGAATCAACTCCCTTAAACTAATAATAATAATAATGAAAACTCAAACAAAAAATAAAAATAAATTAAAAATGTGGGACCAATAACGCTCATCACACCCTCATCACGCCTACCATTACAAACTCTATCACGATATCACCCTCATCACCTCTGCCACATCAGCACTATACCTCACAAAAACCCCCATCACCCCATTACCACTAAATAAGGTCTAAGAAAGGTAAAGGGGTGGTTGTTCGAAGGTCTAAGTTTTGGTTAAGTTTTGTTTTTTCGTTCGATAATTTGTTAATTTCTTTGAGCTTTTGTTCTTTTTGTTTTTTATGTGCGGGTTAGTAAAGGTTTTTGTGTTGTTTGGCCTCGGTGCCTTTATTTGTATCCTTGTTTCGAGTCTTATTTTTTTAAAGAAGGTCTCGTGTTTTATAAAAGTTTCGGTTTTTTTTGCCAAAAAAAAAAAAAAAAAAAAGGTCTAAAAATGGTTTAGTTGGAGACTGGAGGCTAGGATTTAGCAACGTGACACAATCACTATTTTCTGCAATTAAAGCTGCCTTGTGTATTGTGTATTGTGTATTGTGTATTGCTTTATTGCATACATCATTCCACTCACTTTATATACTTACTTTATATTATTATACTACATGAGAAATGAGATATGGAAAATGAAACCCTTACCACTGTCTCATTCTCATGCCTCAACTAAAACCCTTTATAATTCGTACAACTTCAAATTCTCTAATAAGTCATTGATCGTGCATTAGTATTGAATTTTGCAATATCATAAAACATATATTTAGCAATGTACAAAAATATTTGATGATGTATACATTAACCCCCTCAATAATTAATGGCGTACACTACCCACCATCATATTTATATTAGAGAAATGTTAGGTTCACGCATTACATAAAGAATTCCAATAATGACATGCATCAATAAAATTAGGACATATAAGAAAAAGAGAAAAAAGTTAAAAGCGTTATGATAATAGAACTGACTAATATGTACTTATGAATTTTGAGGATTGTCTACACCTCTCTCATACTTTGTAGGTGCGGATTATTAAGAAATTTGTAGAAATATAAACTATTGTTATGTTATTAAAAAAATTTACTTGTACTATTATTATTCAACAATCAACAATATGTATAAATAGGGAACAGGATGTTAAAACTTGACATGACTAGCCATTTTTATGTGACCTTAAGGAGTGGAGGGGAGGGCCGTGTTGGTATGCACCCATAGCTTTTTGTATTCTTATGGTTGTGGGGTTAACCCCATTCAAACCCTTGTCCCACAATTATTGAGTCTAAGGACACCTTGGCTTCACACACAATCAAACGATCTTATACCAGTAAGAGACTTTTATTTAGTTCCCAAAAACAAAAGGAAAGTTTACAATCATTTTTGGATCATGTTATTCATTGAAACCATGAAACAAATATTTATATTTTTTAGACCTTTCCTAAAACGCACAACATGGAAATCGCAAACTCACATCAATACTGTGTTAAGTTTGTTAACGAGTCGAGCACTAAAAAACCTATTCAAGTTCGATCTCGTTTAACACAAGTTCAAACTTGACACTTTTCAAACTCAATCCAGCTCGAACAAATAAACGTTACTAGATTAATTAATCGAGCAAAACTTTTGATTCTACTCGACTCGTTTCAAACCTTGTTTAATCTTTTCTACTACTAGTATTGTTTTTACCACCTTAAAGTTACTTTTTTTTAAGGCAAAAACACACACACACACACACACACACCCATACACGAATATATACATGTCCACTCCGGAACTCGAACCCCCAACCTATAGATTGAAGAGGTCACCTCGATACCGCTAGGCCAATGTCCTTGGGTCACCTTAAAGTTACAAGGTACACCTTGCTACTAGTAGTTTTGCTTTTTCCCTAAAGTGAAAAAACGCACTTTTGGGGTAATTTTATGTAAAATTGAGAAGTTGCTTTCATGAGGAGTTGTGAGGCAACAGTCACTAATGCGTGGTGTCCGCAAAATACAACAAGAGTACCTCTAAAGCATACACAAAAAACTAGTAAAATGTTGCATTCACTTTATCTTACTTCCAGACTATCTTTAATACATAAATATTATGTCCTTTTTTTCTTTCTTTTGCATTAGAATTGATTTGATTAGATACCCTACAACTATTAATAGAAAGGTTAACACGTATTTATTATTTCTTATATCAAAACGTGAATTAAACCTATTTAGTTTGTTGGTCGGGTTGTAGATGGAAAGAAAAGAGCGGTTCAAAGTGCGAAATGGAAGCTTTTGACGTTTTTATTAAAGATGTTTGACTTCTTCGGGACATGCGTTTTTGGTCGTTGTTCTTTTAGTTTTGTTGGTCGGGTTGTCGATGGATATCAGTCTTTTGTTTTGTCGGATAGATTGAAATACATCTCTTTTGTTAATTATGTGTGGGTGTATTTTATTTTTAGGGCATCCCCGATTTAGTGGTTATGTTGTGAGCTATGTTTGTGAGTTTCGGTTCTTTTAGTTTGTTAGCTCGGTAGTTTTGATGAGATTATCACCAAAATGCCCAAATATTTTGGTCCCCTTGCACCAGAGCCCAAAAAAAAAAAAAAAAAAATTTGACAAAATGCCCTCGCAAGGCGCAAGGTACCTTGCGACCTTGCGTATTTGCGTCTTTTCTAAAAAAATTACGGTTAAATGACATTTTTCAACCTGTCACTCGACACTTTCATCCGACTTCGCAAACACGCAAATAAAGTCACACAGGCGATTCGCAACAACGCAAGCACAAACGCAAACCCTCTTCCATTACTACTACCAGATTCTCCTCCTTCATCATCTCCACCACCACCTAACCCCTCTTGCTACCACCGTGACTTCTTATACTAGCCTACAAGGGTTTTCACGAATTATTAGGGTTTTCACGCAAAAGAAATCGGGTTTTCACGAAGTAATCAAGCAAATAATCAAGGAATCAACCTTGCAACGATGGCGAGCACCCAGGTTAGTGATTACTTTGTTGTTTATGTGTGTGTTATCTGTTTATTTTGGCTTCGATGCGAATTGTATAAATGTGCACACCAACTGCTCGATGAAATGTCTGTTCGAGGTGTATTTGTGTTTAACGAAGTACAACCGTTGTTTTATGACATGCAACTGTATTTTGGGTTATATTTTCGAGTGAAACATACATTAACTGCTCGTAAAATTATGGAAATTGACCGGACGCAAGACCTAGTTTGCGTGCTTGCGTACCCAAAGCTAGTGGACGCAAGGTTATCTTTGCGTCCTTGCGTGTTCCCAGAAGATTGTCTTTGTGTCCTTGCGATTGTCAATTAAACGGACGCAAGTTTTTTCTTGCGTTCTTGCGTCCTGTTACTTTCTGCTGATTTTATTGTTACTTATGCAGGGATTTGTGGAAGGAAAGTTAACGATGAAGAATAAGCTGAGCGTTATAGGGGATGTGAAGAAGGTCATGACTGAGAATCAAATTAAAAAGTTTAAAGAAACGTGTTTCGGTCCATGGTTAGATCTAGAATACTTTGGTAATGATCCCGGGCTTGTACATTGCATGCTCCAACGGAAGAGTGTGCGGCCGGATAGACTAGATAATGTTAAGTACCCCGATGAGCATGAGGATATATGGTTTCATTTCCAGAACAATTTTTCGATTAGATTTGGTCGCCGTGAATTTTGTCTTGTTACGGGTTTTTTGTTTAGTAGCCGGACGGACATGGCACATTACATCCCGAAGAATTATGACGTCCAGACCGCACCTATTAGACGACATTTATTTAAGGGTTTTAAAGATTCGCAAAATGTTTTGATTAGTGATGTTGAAAAGATGCTTTTAAAATCTGATCACAGCCGTATTAGTGACGATGATGTGGTGCGATTAGCAATTATCTTGATTGTAGAGAGAGGTTTTATGGATAAACAAGGGATCCATGTTGTGAATAAAAAGTTTTTATGGCTAGTCGAAGAGTTATCGCGTGCTAATCAGTACCCTTGGGGGTCTCGTATTTGGGAGCCAACTTACGAAGCGGTTAGTGAAGGGTTTGTTATTCGTGAAAGCCAATTAGAGAGTGGAAAGGCGTACACTTTGGCGGGATTTATGTGGGCATTCAAGGTAAATGGTTGAATATTTATTGTTTAATGTTAATATTTAAGATGTAACATAAATTGTTTTTTTATTTGCAGATTTGGATTCTCGAGTCTTACCGTCGTACCATTAAACCGTTTACAAAAAAGACTGACAAGAATGGAGTACCGAGGGCTCTTTTTTGGAAGCGTTCATCTGCCGAGTCATTTGGAATGTCTGAATACCTTAAACTCCTAGATATTCAGGTTAGTTACATTTTAAAAATGTTAGCCTATCCTAAATTGTTGCATAGTTTATCTGTTATCTGGTTACAGACAGGTTCTGGAATGGGCGCAAGGCATGCCTTGCGTCCTTGCGTGTGTTTTTTTAAGTGGACGCAAGGTGATTCTTGCGTCATTGCACGTGGACGCAAGAGGTGGAGCTTGCGTCCTTGCGTGTGGTCGCAAGAGCTGTTTGTGACCTTGCGTACAGAGACGCAAGCTTTTCTTTGCGTCTTTGCGTATTCGTTTCTGCTAATATTCTTATTTGATAATTAAATAATTAATTGTAGGATGATTGTCCCAAGAAAAAGAGACCTTTACGTGGTCTGCAGCCAACTGAAACAGAAAAGAGTTGTCAATGGTGGATTCAAAGTGACGTGTACTTTCGAGGTGGAAAGGTACCAGAAGATGAGATTGAGGATGAGGTGCAGGAAGATGAAGTTGATCCAGTTGTTGATGGGTCCCAGCAGACACCCCATGTGCATTCAACAGAAGATGTTCATACAGAGGGCCCTCACGATGTACACAATTTACATCGTATGTTAGAGTTGTTGACAAAGCGGATGGACAAACAAGAGAAAGAGTTAATTGATTGCAAACAACTTGTTATGCAACACGAAAAACTTTTATCGCAACAACAACAACAACAACAATATCAGGTAGATTGAATTGAATTGATTTATTTATTATTTTTGGTATTAATTGAATATTGATATTGATTTATCCCATTGATTTATTATCTATCTATCTTCTTTATTGTGTTTAGGATGATGATACGTCTTTCAATCGATCTTTGTCTGATAATGAGATTGAAAGGCCTTCTCCAATGCACATTCGACGTGGAATCAGAGAAAGAAAGCCAACTGGTGTATTAAGGTCCCCATTCACAACACCTGGGTACAGAAAACCCATTGAGAAGGTACATTTCAGCAAATTTAAAAGGTTGTATGTTAAATTATTGCAGTAAACAATGGCTAAATAATGGTGTTTTCTGTGATTGTTTTGGACGCAAGACATACCTTGCGTCTTTGCGTGTCACAAGGGTGTTCTTGCGTCCTGGCGAGTAGGCACGCAAGGATATTCTTGCGTCCTTGCGTCGGCTTGTCGCAAGGTTGAGTTTGCGTCCTTGCGGATATCTGTTTACTAAATTATCATTTGTTTTTTACTCAGTTGTCAAAAGATTTGGTTGAGAAAGTGGAAAGCATGAATGTTGTACGGTTAGGGACTGAAGAAGATCAAGGACAACAACAAATTAATCAGGATGTGGTACCCATGGACACAGATGCAGCAGCAGAGGTGAGTTTTTCTGGCGCAAGCAAACATTTGCGTCCTTGCGTCTGCTTTCCTATAGGCGCAAGTCTGTTCTTGCGTCCTTGCGTCTCGATGGTTCCACATACAAAGAGATTGTTTGAGTCCTTGTGTCTATTTGTATTAATTTAAATTAACCTTATTTGTTGAATTATTGTAGGTAAGTGTTGATAAGCAACCTGTTAAAGTGAATAAGAGAAAAAGAAAGGAACAAGACTGGGCTACTGAGGAAGAAATTTGGGGGATGATTGACAGGTTTATAAATGATCAAGGAACTCTCGAACCACCGCCACCTAATGCCTGAAGAGATGGTAGAAAGCATGCAGGCCCAGCAAAAGATCCAAAGACAATGATTGAGAGCAAGCAAGAGACGTGTTGCATGTTCATCTTTCAAAATGAACAATTCATTTTTATAAATCAAGACTTTTGGCTTCGATTACTGGGATTAAGACATTCTGGTTATTTGGATAACTTGGTAAGTTTGTAAGTTTGTTATTCTTTTGTTAATTTTATATATTTTTATACAATTTATTTTATACTAAGGTCACACTGTATATTAACTTGTTATATTTATAGCACATTGACGGCTGGGCTACATTTCTTTTGAGATATCGTCAGAGATTTCTCCCCCGAGCTAGTCAAGTTTATGCCACTCCTCAGTTTCCAGCTGAGGTGCTTAAAGCAAGTTCTCGATGGACTATTATGCCACTGGGATTCCTGAACATGTTTGAGAGGTTCAACACTTATTTTGACAATACTCAGAAGGAGGTGGGCACACAGGAAGAATCTACAACAGATGGAGAGGGAATTATTGGCCATAATCCTCCAGATTACATGTACTTAATTGGACTTGGAGACGGCATTGTTGACCTATATCCATCTTGGGCTGACTGTGATCAGGTAAACACTAGTATATATATATAGCATTTGTGTTTCTGGAATAGACGCAAGGACAGTTTTGCGTCCTTGCGTCTTTGTTACTGGACGCAAGTTTCTCCTTACGTCTACTAGTCGCAAGGATAATCTTGCGACCTTGGGTTTGTTTTAGGTTTTCGCAAGGTTTATCTTGCGTCCTTGCGTCATTATTACCGGACGCATATTTCCCCTTGCGTCCTTGCGTCTCCGGGTCGCAAGGTTAACCTTGCGACCTTGCGTATATTTTTGGACCTTCGCAAGGATTATCTTGCGTCCTTGCGTCTGTTGTTTTGTTTTATCCTGTCTGTCTGTCTGTTACAGGTCTTGATCCCAGTACATTTTTATGACGAAGAACATTTCCTGCTGCTTCAGTTGAAGTTAGAAGAAATGAAGGTTTTTGTGTACGACAGTTTACCCGGATGTGTCAGTTCATAAAAACTTGACGCAGTTTTCAAGATTTTGGGTGACAACTTGCCAGTGTACTTGAAGGCGATTGACTATTTTAACAAGATGCAAGACTCCCAAATTGTCGGATACTATGAAAATAAAGAGAGTGTGGAGTTGATGATTGAGCCTGGTCCCATTGTGCCAATGCAGACTGGTGGTCAGGGTGATTGTGGGGAGGATTATTTATGGAAGGGAGGAGGTTGACAACCTTGGAGATCCTAAAAAGGCTGCAGAGCAGTATAGAAACAAAATGGCAAGGACGTTCTTCCGTGCCCGTTTTGATACACAAGAACCGCCGCCACTAACTCCACCATCAGAGATTCAGGTTGATTGATACATTGTAGCTAGTAGGTTGCTGGCCTGTATGTAAATTTTGTGCAAATAGGCAAATTGTATTTGCAACAGTTTTATTTGACTTTACACGCAAGGACGCAAGGCTATGCTTGCGTACGCAAATTTTTGGCCGTCTTTTGTACGCAAGCAAAATATTGCGTCCTTGCGTGTGCAGATTTTTGTCTATCTTGCTTACGCAAGCAACATCTTGCGTACGCAAGCAACATCTTGCGTACGCAAGAAACATCTTGCGTACGCAAGCGTAGCCTTGCGTACGCAAATAATGATTTGCGTTCTTGCGTGTCCTGTCCTGTTAAACAAATTACATAAAATAACACAGTAGGTACCTAGAATACAACAATACATTACAACAAACGAAATCCAACAATACATAAAAAATAAAATTGACATAAACTTGCGATAGTGGGTTACTAATTATCGCTCCCTAAGTTGCACGTTGCATAAAACTAAGACTGATATGCCTTAAAAGCTTCAGCATCTGTGGCCTTCTCCTTACCTTTCTTCGATTTTGAGGTCGATGTTTTTACTACCCTTTTAGAAGTTGATTCACCTATTCGATCATAAGAAGCTGTGCACGTATCCCTACCATGACCTGGTTCTTTGCAATGAGTGCAAGTTCTTACGGTTTTTTCAGTATCTTCACCCTTTGACGGAATACGTTTTGTACTTTTAGGGCGTCCAGGGGCTCTTTTCTCCTTAATGGGAGGGTTTACAATTTGTAAAACGCCGGGCGACGGATACGACCATTCTGACCGATGGGGTAAAGGAAGGATGTGTTCCAAATACGTATTTATATAAGTTTGAGTTGTGAACTAGTGTAATACAAATTTAGTAACATCCTCCACTCCGAAAAGTCGTGCTGCTGCAATAACATGTCCGCAAGGTATCCCCGATAACTGCCACTGCCCACATGAACATACTTTATCGTCGAGATTAACCATTCCATTTTTTCTGCCATCTCGCACTTCTATTAGATTGTTTGTCGATGGAATTGCTTGCCATCTTCTAAATTTTCTCGTCCTCTTGCCTAGTTTACGTTCAGCATATGGGGTAACCGTTGAAGTAAGACTAACCGACTGGTTGCGATGTTTGAAATACCAATCTTGTACTGAAGCGCGAAAAAACTCAAACAACATGCAAACAGGTAGTTTTCGAGCATGTTTGGATAGTGCGTTAACAGAATCTACACTGTTGCTAGTAAGGTATGAATACCTAACATGTTCAGCTCTACTTCTGGACCATTTGTGGAAGCCAACTTGTTCTAAATAATTGTAAGACGCTCTTAATCTTCTTCGAAATACACTAAGATGATCCTCAAAATCCGAGGCACGGTAAGCTTTCACCATTTTCCAATAATGCCATTCAAAATATTTAAATTTGTTAGATTTAGTTTTGATGCTTCCAAACAAATGACGTGCGCAAAAACAGTGAAACGCTTCAGGAAACACAGTTGAAACACCATGTGCTATTGAAGCAGCACGATCAGAAACAAAAGTAAGCTCTGAAATACGATCACTCATACCACAACTCATTAAATGATCTCTTAGGTTGCCTAAGAACCATGACCAAACCTCGTTTGTCTCGCCGCCACCAATTTCATAAGCCAATGACAGAATTCCATTATTGCCATCCATCGCAACGGCAACTAAATTTGTCCCCGAATACCCTGCCTTCAAATGCGCACCATCGACGATGATTACCGGTCGACAATGTTGAACAAATGATCGAACCTACATAGATTTTAGCAGGTCAAAAGTGTTCAATTATAACAAGGTCAATTATAAGTTAAAAATTGAGAGAGATTATCGATACTTACAACTATGCCAAGGGAATAGTAACACATCAAAAATCTATCTTCTTTGTCGGTGATCAAATTACTTATGCTTCCCGGTTTGTGGATCCTAATGTTATATAGGTAAAGGGGAATCATTTGGAACGAGTCTTCAGCACTGCCACGAAGCATCTGTAATGTATGACATTTTGCCCTCCATGCTTGATTGTAAGATATGCTGACACCGAACCGGTGTCCTATATCCGCACGTATATCATTTGCTTTGTATTCCCAGTTTGCAGACTTGAAAGAATCCACAAGCATACTACCCAACACCTTTATGGTAGCATGTTTATTGTTTCCCATAATTAGTGTGCTTGAGCATGTGTGTACGTCATGCAATTTCTTTACCATAAAGTTTTTAGTGTTCCGTATTTTGTAAGCACTAATTTTCCATTCACAGTTTGGCAACACACAATTAGCGGTGTATCGAGATTTGTCCGTCTTTACAGGCTTAATTTGGAAGTTTTCTTCAAGACATTTTGTAAATAGAGTGTTTATGAACTCGGCCTTGTTCAAAAAAGTTTGACGAACATTAATTAAATCTAATACCCTATACGTGGTAGGTGTTTGAGTCGTAAATTCAGGCTCTTGCTCTTGCTGACTTAATAGAGGTGGCATATTCCAGAATAAATCTTGCTTTTCTTCTTCATATTGATCTTCTTCGTCTTCATCTCCGTCTTTTTCTCCATCTGAATCACTAGATGCGACAACAGATATCTCAAACAGGTGGTCTCCTTCTTTAATTTTACATACGTTTTCAACACCATAGTTAAACATATCAAACTCTTCAGTGTTTGGAGGTGGCATTTCAGGCTCTTCCGCTTCTAAATTAAGAAGGTTTGGTTCAATGACTTGTGTTGAGTGTGTTTCTGGGTCTGGTTATGGTTGGAGTGTTTCTGGGTTTCGTTTTGGTTGGTGTGTTTCTTGGTTTCGTTGTGGTACGTGTGTTTCTGGGTTTCGTTGTGGTAGATTCATTCGTACTTTTTCAACAACATAAATATCAATCGGAGCATTTACAATTGCATATTGTAAGAACTCTTGAAAGTCTTCATAATCATCCGTAATATCAAAAACATGGTTATTATAAATGTATCTCATTGAAACAGGTGAATTGGGTGGCATTTGTATTTTTTTAAGAACATTTTTTAATAATATTATCTGATTCATTGGTTTTATAGGTGCAACAGGTAGTTTTAGCCGAATTCTAAAACAATCTAGGGGTAAATACATGGGAATGTTGTTAATAAACTCAAAAGAACCCCCACAACATATATGAACAACAAATTTATCTTCATTAACACAATTCATAAATACTTAGGTAGTGCAAAAAAATGCTTGAAAATGTACCTTGTGTAGCCAATAATCACTGAAATTCTTTGGGAATGAGTTGTGAGGAAATGATAAATTACAAGTTCCAGGGATATTCTTTATATAGGATCGAAATTCTATCCCTGAAAATCTAGAAAATCTAATGAAATCTTATCCTGAAAATCCTATCCTGATAAGATAAAGGCGCAAGGACGCAAAGACGCAAGGAAGCTTGCGTACTTGCGCCTGTCTGTACGCAAGGTACCTTGCACCTTACGAGGGCATTTTGTGAATTTTTTTTTTTTGGGCTCTGGTGCAAGGGGACCAAAATATTTGGGCATTTTGGTGATAATCCCAGTTTTAATTTGTAAGTTTTTCGGAAGTTTCATCTTTTTGATGATCTTCTTTGTTTATATATGTTCTCTCTTTTTTTCGCTAAAAAAATTAAACCTATTTAATAACGTCACTATCATGTTTTTTTTTTTCTTTTCTCTTTTCACGTTATTTGGGAGATCAAATATTTTTTAATTGAATATATACTTGGTTTGACTAGATTTTCTTTTAACAAAATTTAAAAAAAAAAACATATTTAGTGAGAAGCTAGAACGTTAAAAAAAAGTACACGGAATTACAAGCCATAAAAACCATCAATGAGAATTAAAACCTCTAGTCTTTAACCAAAAAAAGAAAGAAAAAAAATGTATTTAATAAATTTCCATTGTAACTACGAGAGCCAAATAAACCAGGTATTACAATGAGAGTTTAACAAAATCGTTTCTAAACTGTCAAATCCACCAATTAACCGGCGCAAAGAGTATTATGTGATTGCTTTCGACCATTTCCTTAGCCACCCAAGATTATCCCATTACCGTTTCCGACTATATCCCTAACCACCCAAGTTGTGATTCAAGTGAGAGTTGAACTCAATGGCTCTTGTGAGGATACTAGAATACATCCACTAGGTTATCTCTTGTGATGTTCTTTTGAGGACTAGGGAAATTCGCCCAAATACACTTTTTTAAAAACTTTTCTTCCAAAATACACTTTCGGAAGAAAAAAAATTGTCTATTTACACCATTAGGTTGACCACCATTTGGGTCGACTACCCCTTTACCCGGTCGACCACTTTAGTTTTTAAGGTAGTCGACCAACATTCTTCATCGATGTTGGTTGACTACTTCAATGAGATGGTCGACTTCAAGGTCGACCATCTTGTTAGCCAAAACTCGGTCGACTAACCATATTCGACCATACTTGCGTTGTAGGCGACCGATAAGTGGGCTGACTAAGCATAACTCATACTACTATTGGATAAGATATATCAGATAAGATTTTTCGGAATTCCAATGTAGCCTGCCATCCAATTTAGTGAAATAAACTTTAATTTGAACAACAAATATTATATATTATCTCATACTACATTTATTGATTACACAACAAATAACACAAGTTACAGACACAACACATACACGACAGTTAAACGGCGGAAAACATACGAACACACATACCTATCATCCATGATAGTTAAACACATTTAAAACACAAAGAAGAAGCTAATCATCACTCAAATTGTAAGTCGAGCCAAATTGTGTTGAGCATGAGTCTTCACGTTTTCCTTTACCCTTCCCCTTTACCAACCTCTTCGGCTTTACCTTTGTTTTTGAGTTACACTTGGACTTTTGTGTGCCTTCAGATAGATCATAATGTGCGGTGCAAGTTGATGTTATGTGTTCATATTCCAAGCAACGACTGCATTTTCTTTTAGATTTGAAATTGTCTTTGTCCTCTCCTTGGGACGGTATACGAGCAGTACTCTTCTGTCTACCCGATTGTCGTTTTGTAACCAATGACGGTAGGATGGTTTGTAGGTGTTCTGGATCTATCCATTCAGAAATATGATCTAGCGGGTTAATATCTTCATTGTATACCGACTTGTACGTTTCAGTGTGGAAATACTTCTGAACGTGTGTAGTGACGTCACGTAGTACAAAATACCTTGCTACTGCCATTACATTTCCACAAAGTATACCGAAAAATTGCCATTGTTTACATGTGCAAGTTTTATCTTGTAGATTGACTTTACCGCCTTTTTTCATATCCATTACCTCAAACTTAACTTGTGATATCGGTTTGATAGTCCAAGTAAGAGACTTGCGATTTCTTTTACCCAGCTTACGCTCTGCATATGAAGTGACAAGTGTTGTTAAACCATGTGCAGTGTTTCGGTGTTCCCAAAACCATTGTTGAACTGAAGCTCTAAAGAATTCAAGCAGCATTGTAATCGGGAGTTTCCTCGCATTAATTGACAGTGCGTTCATTGACTCTGCACTATTAGTAGTCAGATAAGCATACCGAACACGATCTGCATGATGTCTAGACCATCTGTTGAGGCCAACAGTAGTGAGTGTACGTATACTGTCTGGAATACGTCATGCTAGTATACCATAGTGGTGATCAAAATCAGATTTTCTATACGCTTTGCACATTTTCTAGTAGTGCCACTCATAACTTTTAACCCGTTTAGACACACTTTTAAGGTTTCCCAATAAATGTCTAGCACATAGTGCATGAAATACTTCTGGAAATACAATTGATATGCCAACAGCTATTGCAGGTGCCCTGTCAGATATAATAGTAAGATTATGAATACAACACCCCGAAGACTGTAGAGAGTCTCTTAGATTACCAAAAAACCATGTCCAATGATCGGTGGTCTCTCCTACTCCAATACCATAGGCTAATGGAAGGATTTCATTGTTAGCATCCATGGCGACAGCAATCAAGTTAGTCCCCAAGTAACGACTTTTTAAATAAGCCCCATCGACTATGATAACTGGTCGTGCATAGTTAACAAACGAACGTGTCTACATATAAAAGTATTGAAACATTGTTAATGAATGCGAGTTAAATTAATAAGTAAATGAAGAGAGCATTAAACATACCGTTGCACCAATGGACATGTAACTCATAACAAATCTGCCTTTGTTGTCCGTTCGAATGTTGGTTACACTACCTGGGTTAGACAATCTAAGATTATATAGATAATTAGGTAGTATTTGAAAGGAATCTTCAAGACTACCCCTCAACATCTCAATTGCGTAACATTTGGCTTTCCATGCTTGGTGGTATGATAGACTTATTTTAAATCGAGCCGACATATCAGTCCTTATATCATTCGGTCGATAGATACGACCTTCTTATTTCATCACCTCTTTCAATATATTCCCTAGGACCTTCTTGGTGGCATGCCTATTGTTCGGAAGAATTTAGGTATTTGAGCACGTGTGTAGATCATTCAACTTTCGTACTTGAAAGTTGTTGCTATCTTGTATACACCTAGCAGTAATTTGCCATGAACAATTTGGTGATATGCATGTAGCTGTATACCTTGACTTGTCTGAGTACTTTGGTTTTATCTGGAACCCTTCAGTAACACACTTTGTACGTAATTGCATAAGAAAATCTTCCTTGTTTTCGAAAGTCTGATTCAATTTAACTAGATCTGAGGTTTCATATATTGTCATTGATCTAGGTGTCATTTCGGGTTGGGTGTTCGACAGTAACGGTGGAATGTTCCAAAATATATCATCTGGTTGGTGATTATACTTAATTGGCTGGTCATAAGTTTGTGTTACATCGACGTATTCATCTTCGTATTCATCATCACTATCAGGAACATCATCCTCATCAACTATGTAGTTAGAAAAAGGGTGTTTTGACTGGATTCACATTTTCCATATCATCATGCTCGAATTCGCTTTGATCAGATGTAGGTAGGTCAACGATGTAAGGATCTTCGTTTTCTTCAACTGAGGGTGGTTTTGGGTTCAACAAATTGGTGTATTGTATTTGTTGGTTGTTTCATCTGTAGTTTGAGTTTGTAAGTTGAATTGATTTACAGATTGATTTTGTAGGTTCAAATGATTTGTGTATGGATGTGGTTGGTTGTACTGATCAGTGTACGGGTGGTGTAGGTTAAATTGATTGTCAGTTTGGTGTTGTGGGTCGTACTGATTGATGGATGACTGTTGTAGGTTGAACTGATTGATGGATGACTGTTGTAGGTTGAACTGATTATTGGATGGATGATGTAGGTTGAACTGATCATTGGATTACTGATGTAGGTTGAACTGATTATTGGATGGATGATGAAGGATGTACTGATTATTGAAAGGATGTTGTAGGTTGAACTGATTATTGGTCGGATGTTGTAGGTTTAACTGATTATTGTATTGTTGTTGTAGGTTGAACTGATCAGTAGGATTAGTAAGGTTTCGACCTAAAACATGCATTGAATTCGTAATATCTTCTAGATATATGTGAATGGGTTGATTTGAGATGGCAAAAATTCAAAAAATCATTAAAATCATCTTCATCGTCATTGATATCCAAGACACAGTTATCGACAATGTATTTCATAGATATAACTAAATCTTATGAAACATCGATCTTTTTAACAAATTTTTTAACAAAATCGTATGATTAAAGGGTTTGTTTGGCGCGATTGTAAGTTTCAAAGGTACTCTGGGACAATTAAGTGGCATATAAACTATATGATTATTGATCTTATCAAAATAACCTCCTGAACAAATATATATCTTTAACTTACTCATCACTAAAAATGTAAAAGTATTACTCACCAGTAAGTGATGAACTCAAACATACCTCTGAATAACTTCAACTACTTACTTGGTGTGAATATGAATTTGGTTGTTTGAATATCGATATGGTATTACTTATGGGAATTACTTATAGAGTAAAAAAGGATACAAGGAATAAAAGGACATACACATTATCCAATTAAATTCATGAAAGATGGATTTCCTATCCGTAGGTAATCAGGATAATAAATGTTATCTAAATGTGGGACCTAGGTTGGTTTTTTAATCATGAAAATCGTAATAGTCGACCACTTCATAGTTTATGGTCGATTAAAGCATTTTTTGTGAGGTGGTCGACCCACAACAGGGTCGACTATAGTGTATTTAAGCAGTGGTCGACCACAATTAACACTAGTGGTCGACCAGTCAAAATGTGCCTGTCCAAACATTACAATGGAGCCTGTTCAAAATACAACACTAGTTCAACCTGCTGACTTAATATACAACTACATACAACATGAGCAACACTATATAACCTGTTCAAAATACAATACCAACACAAACATTAGATCTACCTTTTACGTACTTCAATTCGAGATCTAAAGAATGTCCTCCCCATCATGTGTCTGTATTCCAATGCAACCTTCGCAGTATCTTCCTCAAATGGATAGGTTAGCTCACAAAATACACGCTCCATGTGTATGCAAACCCATACACCACAGTCCCCGTAATATCCTGACTGCTGAGGTGAGTTGATATACGTAAATGTAGATGGCATCGAGACGTGTGGTGGAGGAGTGTAGTTAATTGCCCTCAAAAACTCTGGCAGACACTTACCCAACTCGGAAACATAATAAGCGCGGTGGTCAATTGAATTGTGCTTCACAAAACTATCATAAATGACGACGGTGAAATTATTAAGATCAAGAACAATAAGCACCCAGTGATCCGCATCTTCTAAACATGTTGGGAATAGGACCTACAATTTAAAGTTATACAAATAACTATAATCTGAATGTATATGTCTATGTATACCATATTTAAACTGTATATGTATATGTATAAAGCATTGTAACCTTTTGACACTTCGACCAATGTGGGAAAGGGAGCCTCGAACCGTCTGCATAACAAGTAATATTGGGATTGGTGTATTTCGGGTCAAGTGTTACACCTGTTTTAAAAATCCCCATCTACTTAATCATGTCGACCGTCATGATCGTACATCTTTGACGGTCCTTTAGCGCCTGAAAATCCATTTGATCTAAACGGTAGCTCCACCACAATAACATAGATCCCCAACCATTAATATTCTGCAATTAACAAACAGTTAGTCAAACTTTTGTTAGCCAAAATTTACGATATTAATAATAAGTTTATAAAAAACTTACAAAGTTATCTAAGTAACCGCCTTCAAATTTGTTGTAGATCCGCTCCCAAAACTCATCAGTGATGAATATATAAATCCGTCGGATAGGCCCCGAACAAATACCGAAATGCACTCGTAATGTGGAGTCATCATCTCTTCCGGTGTCTTAGGGCCGTCCAGATTCCTTTCATCATCATATAATGTGGAAGGGCCGGGATAGATAAGTCCAGATCCATGAATCAAATCATCAATGATTTCTAGAATAACATTATCAGGCACTACCGGAGCCCTCAGTCTCACCATCTTCTGTTGTTTTATCGGGATTTCTTTCTCTGCTATGACAGGCTTTCTTTTACCTGCCTTTTTTGATCATCTGTGATGGTGTAACGAAAGGAGACATCCTTGCCCGTGCAACCCGATGGTCCCTTTTGCTTCTCCTCACATAAACCGGTGAAGCAACCTTCACATTATCAAACATATCTTTCTTGGTTGTTTGAACTTCTACATTTGACACATATCCACCAATGAAACCACCATCATCCTGTCACAGAAACACATAGCAATATGTCAACATAAATGGATGAATATAGTAGACCTTGACTAGGGTCGAATTTAGTATAAATTTATTATACTCGACCCCATTAATGGTCGACTACAACGAAAATATGGTGATAGTCGATCCATTGAAGGGTCAACTACACATCTGCATATTGGACAGTTTATACTCTATATAAATTATCAACTTGCACAATAAATGAATTATATAATAAGAAATTACCTGCTCTTGTTGTTGTTGTTGTTGTAGGTTTTGTATCATAGAATGGAGTTTTAAAATACTTGTTCGATGGATGCCTCTAGAAACAT
>NC_092335.1:491880000-491982500 GCF_046630445.1 Rutidosis leptorrhynchoides
ACTCAAGCTCCAATTAATCCACATGTATCGATAAAATGGCAAATTTCGTTTAGGGCTATATGGTAAAATTCTAGTAGTGCAAGAAACTACGCCGTATATGTCTACTTGCCTAATTTAAGTCGGGACCACATCCTTCTTTGACAAAAATGGTCTAAAGAACCCAAAAAAGTCTAATCTATCTATTCTCATCTAATGAAAGTGTGCTTCGAGGGCTAATATTGTGAAGGTAGCCGAGTTGTTTGGTGGCTATAAACATACATATATTTCGACGCAATATCAGTTACATTTTATATACTTTTATCGCTTACGAAGGCATTCTATTCATATTTCACGAGAAAAACGAAGAAAGTATGCACAAGTAAAGAAAAGATGATAAAAGGATGATTTGAACCGAATATATATATATCAAGAATCGTTTATTTGGAATCGGGAAATGAAATTGCAAAAAAAAAAAGAAAAAATACAATTCGTGTATTCTCAAAATTCAGGGGTTAAAATTGAAAATAAGGAAATAGTTGAGGTGTCAAAGTTGAAAAATAGCAAAGAGAATCTTGCAATATAAAAGTCAAATTACACGAATCGTGTAATTATTTGTGTGCAAGAAGATAAATTACGCGAATAGTGTAATTAAGATAAGGAATACGCGAATTGTGTGACTAGCTACGGGAAACACATATGTACCTACGCGGAACGCGTAGTTCTCATACCAAAATTAGATTCTGGAGAACATGGGTCGGTCAAATTTTATGTATAATACTATTTCTTTTCAGCTGGATTAATTCTTTACAGAGATCTAGATCCACTTTTTAATTAAAAATGAAGATTCAGATCAAGGGAGATGCTATTTAATCAGTAACAGAAGTTAATATATGGAGTAGCTAGTGAGGACAGTAGAGTAGAGTAGGATAGTAAAAATTTTAAGATACATACTGTCCATTTTCCAACTCATTCTCATATGCTCCGTATCATTTATATTTATTTTCATTCCATACGATTATTGTTTCCAAGTTCAATTAGGATAGTTTCAATATTGTAAGGGTGGTATTGTTCGTGTGCACGGGTGCTGTCATTTCCATTTCTTACCATTTGCAATCAATAAATTGAAGTCTTTTGTAAGTTGTTCTATTTAATTTTTTCATTATTGTTATTATCATTTTTATTATCATTGTTGTTATAAGTATTATTAGTGTAGAATTATTTTTGTTATTATTATTATTAGAACCATTATCATTGTTATTATTGTTATCATGGTTGTTATTGTATATTTATATTTTTACTCCCGTCCTATTATTATGATTAGCTAGTTTACTCCTGTGTTTGCTTAGATGTAGAACCCCTCGATTATTGATTGTTATCATTTAGAACATTAAATTGTAACTTTGATTATTTCTAACATTGTGCCTAGCTAAAAGAACCATTGTTATACAATTAGATATTTAATCCTTATCACTTAATTTGTTAGATATAAATAGCGAAGGTTATTTCTATTAATATAGATTAAGCTTTAACACTAAAAGTGGTTTAGACGAACTTATGGATAAATTATTAACACCAATTTAGAAATAAGATTCGGTGGTTTGGATAATATTATAGTTCATATAATCGTGAAATTGTAAAAGGGAAACCGTTATGATTTAAGTTTTTGGCGAAAGTCAAAACTTGGCTACGTCACAATTTAAATAATCGTAGTATAGTTTGACTCGCTAAAATAAGATTTAATGAAAGTTAGATTTAATTTTAGTTAGTTAAGATTTTATATAAATTCGAAAGAAAATATATATAAAGTAAATATTTTAAGAATTACAATTGTTATTTTAGTCATTTTAGATATTGTGTTCAATCAAAAGATCCATTATTATGTAAATTTAATACTTAATCCCCGTCACATAGTTTATTGAATCATTTTGTTAAAGTTAAATTGGTGATATATAAAATATGCTTCAACACATTTTGTGATCTAGACAAAACGTAGGATTATATTCCTGACAAAAATATAAGAATACGGATTTGGTGATTTGGTGGTATTAAGATTTATATAGTCATGAAATTATAAGAAGGGAAACCATTTTAGTTTAGGTTTTAATGAAAGTTAAAACTAGGTTGAATCACAATTCGAATGATCAGGTATAGTTGATTTGTTAAAAT
Source organism: Rutidosis leptorrhynchoides (assembly GCF_046630445.1). NCBI lineage: Eukaryota > Viridiplantae > Streptophyta > Magnoliopsida > Asterales > Asteraceae > Rutidosis > Rutidosis leptorrhynchoides. The sequence goes on from NC_092335.1 coordinate 491,882,146, forward strand.
GAGATTAGCGAAAGTTAAGTTGAATTTTAGTAAATCGTGACTTTATGAAATCGAAAGGTTATCACGAAGTTATATACTATATAATATTGTAACCGGACTTAACAACAATCCATAGTATAATGATTATGAATTGTCTATGATTCATATCAACGAGGGGGACGAAATCTAAGTAAATACATTTTCTTATATTTTTATTTCTTGTAATTTTTATTATTATTTTAATTAATTATATCCAAAACCAAAAACCAATTAAAACCCATTTTCTAGTATAATTAATTGTCGTTAAGTTCTTGAATACGCTTCTCCCTGTGGAACGAACTTGACTTGCCAATATCTATTACTGCACGATCGGGACCAGTTGCCCGTAGTGTGATAATATTTATTAAGCTAGTTTAGTTGTAAAATTTAAAGGTCGGTTTTATCACATCAACTTTTTGGCGCCGCTGCCGGGGAGAAATTGTTCATTCAGGAATTTAATTACTTTTAGTTATTTGATCCTTTCGTCGGGATTTATTTTCCTACGAAAGTTCTGTTTTATTTTTCTCTTTGTTCTTTTTAAATTTCAACTAGGTTCCAGTCATACTGTAATATGGATGATTTTGAGAATATGACCATGGAAAATCTTTTTAATGCCCAACAATTTAATCAATACTCTCAAATAAGCTTTGATGATAATTGGTGCGATTCATCTATTTTTAATAGGGTTGAAACTACATATATTTGTGAAAATTATGAAAGTTACCATTTGACTTGGGAATATGATTATCATATTTCCATGGATCAAATGGAGAGTTATGAATCCATGAACTATATATGGAATGAATATCAAGAGAATAACTCGAATCCAGATTTTTATTATCCAAACCAACCTTATTACGATTTCCCACAAAATTATCAACAATACCAATTTTCTAACCAAATGCCACAAAATTTTCAACAAACTCAAAATGAAGAAAATTACTCGTATGATTTTCAAAATATTATGATGAGTTTTATTGAACAAACTGAAACTAGGGAATTACTAAATCAACAATGGCAACAAAATCAAACATCTATTCAAAATCTAGAAAGAGAAATGGAGCATTTGTTTACTATTCTTTCGAAAAGACAATCAGACGATTCATCGTTTGAGTCTTCATATTGTTATCCTAACCCTATTTTACAGGTTCCAAATGAACAAACAGTTGAGGACAAGGTGCAAATTGAAATTGTAAATATAAATTCACAGGAACCTCTTGAATTAAAAGAATATGAAACCTCTATGATATATATAAATAGGATAAGTCAAAATGAATATGTAGTGAATGGAAAGAATAATGATGAGGATTCTAATTCCGAGGTCGAAGTGGTAGAACCGGTTATTCATACACCTGAGAACTTTTCAGTTTATAATAATTCACTCGGGTATAATTGTGATAATGAGGAGGTCGAGTTGATGAAATCATCAGGGATCATTAAGGATGAGGAGTTTAATATATTAAAATCACTTGAGGAGTCACCTTCTCATGTTGAATTCGTATATCCTCAAGAGGTTAACACTTGGAATACCTTGAAAGATGATCCATTTGGGCAGGATCCACCTAGGAGAATAAAATTTTTATTGCAACCCACACTTAGAGAAGAGTTGTGCATTGACTCTCGGGTTGAGTCATCCTTTTTCGGTCAACTGAAAAAAGATTTATCTGATATATTATATACCACCCGAGATGAAAATGAATGGCTCACTCTTCTAATTCGTGGAACTTTCTCCACTAATTTTACATGTCGTTCGATAAATATAGAGAAATTTGACCCCGCTAGGCAATAAAGTGTGGGGTCGAGTCGAGAAAACGACTTGTTGAAAAAAATCATGTTTTGTGTGCCTTTTATTCATTATGTGATTTATAATATTAAAAGTAAAAAAAATAGAGTGCATTTAATTCTTATTAAATTTGTGTGATTTTTAAAAATCTAAAAAAATAATATTTAATTTTTTTTTTATACATTAAATTTTAAAAATTGAATTTTAAAATTTATGAACGGATAAAGATTAGGCATAATAGCCGAAATTTCCGTTACCTAAAAGAAACATAAATTTTATAAATGATATTTTAAAATTCTAATTACTTACAGTTATATAAAAATAATAATTATAATTTTTTTATGGTGTGTTTTTAATTTATTATGCTTTTGTTTAAAAAAGACACAAAAATTTTAAGTGTGGGGTAAAATTTTTGTACTATTGAAGTACAACTCCATCTTGTGTGTGATTAACATGTTTGTTGACAGGTACTTATGATGATGATGCAATCGACATAACGAAACACCAGATTTATATTGTGATAAAGAGATTGGATATATTCATATGATAAGCATTTTACGATCTCCAATTGCTTAACAAAGGAAGTTCTAAATACTTTACATTTTTTGCCCTCTCAAATTTATACATTTTATCTGATTTTATGTAATGAGGGCATTACATAATCTTAAGTGTGGGGTGGGGATATATAAATTCTCGAGAACTTATAACTTGGTCATTTTTACGAAAATTTTGAAAAATTTTAAACAAATATACATAAGTTATTTGATTAAAACATCTAAAAAGAAAACCAAGTATAACAGAATTTATAAACCCATATGTTTAGAACCATTTATCACGTGTTTCTATAAAGTTTATTGCAGATATCATTGCTTTGGAATGTATAAACCTGTGATGACCCGAAAATTTTTGACCAAATTTAAACTTAATTTTTGTATGATTAACATTTTCGACATGATAAGCAAAGTCTGTAAAACTGAATCTCAAAATTTTTGAACTACTTTTATATATTTAAATACCCTTCGGTTGTTTTCGACGATTCGCGAACAATTATATGTAAATAGATACATATATACTATAACTTGAAAAGGTAACAATGTATTAATTGTTTGATACCGTACATTAAACTTATTGGTTTAAATATCTATTTGAATATATATGATAAGTTGAAATATTTATTATTAAAATTTATTTATAGATAACTTTCAAGGTGTATTTAAAAACTGATTTATATATTAAAAAGATATATACATATATATAATTTCAAGTTATTTAGTAAACGATAGTAACATTCATTTATTGATTCGATTGATATTTAGATAAGTTAACTAAAGCATTTAAGATGAACCAGTAAAACACTAATTTGCTACAGTATTTTCAAATTGCTACAGTACCCAAAAATGCTACAGTGTTTTCAAAAATCACTATTTGCTACAGTGAAATTGACTTTGCTACAGTGAATTGCTACAGTGTTTACATATACATATACATATATATATTTTATTTATTTATTTTGAAATAGTGTTTACTGTAGCAAAGTTACTGTAGCAAAGTAACTTTGCTACAGTAAACACTATTTCAAAATAAATAAATAAAATATATATATGTATATGTATATACTGCGAGACGATGATTTATAGAAGCAAATAACCAAAACACTTAATTGATTAAAGCTACACTTAGAGTGACATAGTTATCAATGATTAAATTTAATTTTTGATAAAGGTACACGTCACGTAACGAAAATTGCTAGTTTTCTAAGCGTACGTAAGGACGTTCGAAAAACCGGAACCGGGACATAAGTCGAGTGACGATGTACGACTTATCGAAACAAAAATTACAAGTTAACTATGCACGTAAATTTAATATAATATATAATTAATTATATAAATTAAATATATTATATTTATATTTATATTAAATAATTATGTCGACAAACAAAAAGTTAAAAGTTTGTGAGCTGTCATACCTTCCCATGCGATCGCATGGGAAATGGCTTGGGAAGCCATGTAATCGCATGGCACCCTTTTGCTGGCCACATCTATAAATTCGCGATTTCTGCTTCTGATTCAATTCATTATTTTTACTCCGTATTTATTATATTATTTATTATTATTATTATTATTATTATTATTATTATTATTATTATTATTATTATTATTATTATTAAGATTATTATTAATCTTATTATTTTTATTATTAGTGTTATTATTTTTGCGATACAAAAATAATAATGTACATAAAAAATTACGACGGTGTGCTGTCCTAGTAATTTTCAAAACAAGTTTCCAAGTGAGCTAGAGCCAAGGAAAATATGGGTTATTGCCAAGGAAATTATGGGTAATGTTCGGGCGTATTTTTGTGAATCAAACCTCGTGTTTATCATCTCCGATGCGTCTACGTGCTTTCCTGCAATATTGTATATCAATATTAGACAGTGAGTTTCATATGATCCCTTTTACTCTCTACATTTTTGGGCTGAGAATACATGCAAATGCTTTATTAACCGATATACAATATTTATATGGGTGAGTTATAGTCTCCCTTTTTAAATGCTTTAAATATTTTTGGGCTGAGAATACATGCAATTTATTTTAAACGCAATATGACACAATGATAATGCTAAAAACGAACATATATTTCATAGCATTATTCCTCAAGAAAGACAAGCTTTTAGTTGCAATTGTTCTATTTACAAGTGATATTCGTTTAAATAATAAAAGGTGAAGACAAAAGACAGATTCGACGAATTGAAGACGCAAACGACCAAAAAGCTCAAAAGTACAAAAGACAATCAAAAAGGTTCCAATTATTGATAAGAAACGTCTCGAAATTACAAGAGTACAAGATTCAAAACGCAAAGTACAAAATATAAAATTGTACGCAAGGACGTTCGAAAATCCGGAACCGGGACCAGAGTCAACTCTCAACGCTCGACGCAACGGACTAAAAATTACAAGTTAACTATGTATATAAATATAATATAATATATAATTAATTATATTAATCATATATATATATTATATATTATAAAACCGTCGGCAGAGAAAGACTCCAAAAGATGTGAGCTGTAATTTTAATCTCCGCGACTCGCGGAGTTTGAATAGGATTTCACCGCGAGTCGCGGAGCCCCAATTTCAGAAACTTCCTATAAAAGCAAACGAATTCTGATCGAAAAAACCACCAAATATATCCATCTCTCTATCTATACGATATATATATATATATATATAATTTATATTTTAATTTTAATTTTAATTATAATTCTAATAATAAGGGTATGTTAGCGAATGTTGTAAGGGTGAAAGTCGAAATTCTGTCCGTGTAACGCTACGCTATTTTTAATCATTGTAAGTTATGTTCAACCTTTTTATATTAATGTCTCGTAGCTAAGTAATTATTATGCTTATTTAAAACAAAGTAATCATGATGTTGGGCTAATTACTAAAATTGGGTAATTGGGCTTTGTACCATAATTGGGGTTTGGACAAAAGAACGACACTTGTGGAAATTAGACTATGGGCTATTAATGGGCTTTATATTTGTTTAACTAAATGAAAGTTTGTTAATGTTAATATAAAGATTTACAATTGGGCGTCCCTATAAATTACCATATACACTCGATCGGACACGATGGGCGGGGTATTTATATGTACGAATAATCGTTCATTTAACCGGACACGGGAATGAATTAATAGCCACTAGAATAATTAAAACAGGGGTGAAATTACATTCAAGGGTAATTGGTGTAATTGTTAACAAAGTAGTAAAACCTTGGTTTACACGCAGTCGATAACCTGGTGTATTTATTAAACAAAGTATTAAAACCTTGTTACAATTCGAATCCCCAATTAGTTGGAATATTTAACTTCAGGTATAATAATAATTTGACGAGGACACTCGCACTTTATATTTATGACTGATGGACTGTTATGGACGAAAACCAGACGGACATATTAAATAATCCAGGACAAAGGACAATTAACCCATGGGCATAAAACTAAAATCAACACGTCAAACATCATGATTACGGAAGTTTAAATAAGCATAATTCTTTTATTTCATATTTAATTTCCTTTATTTTATATTTAATTGCACTTCTAATTATCGCACTTTTATTATTCGCAATTTCATTATCGTTATTTACTTTACGCTTTAATTTAAGTCTTGTATTTATTTTATATTTTACATTAGGTTTTAACTGCGACTAAAGTCTTAAAATCGACAAACCGGTCATTAAACGGTAAAAACCCCCTTTATAATAATAATATTACTTATATATATGTTTGTATTTTTATAAAAGTAAACTAATATAGCGTTGAGCTTTGTTTAAAGATTTCCCTGTGGAACGAACCGGACTTACTAAAAACTACACTACTGTACGATTAGGTACACTGCCTATAAGTGTTGTAGCAAGGTTTAAGTATATCCATTCTATAAATAAATAAATATCTTGTGTAAAATTGTATCGTATTTAATAGTGTTTCCTTGCAAAAATTAATAGTATTTTATACCCCTCTACTTTGACATCAAGTATTTTTTGGCGCCGCTGCCGGGGAGAACTATCTTAAAAGCCGGAAGCGCAACGCTAATATAAAAAAAAATAGATTTTTAGTTAACTTTTATTAAAATTCGTTTTTGTAAAAATACGTGTTAATTATTCAAAAATATAAAAAGAAAAACAAAAATATAAGTATTTTTAAGATTTTGTTAAATATTTAAGTTTTATAAGTTTCTTTATTTTTATTTTAATTTATAAAAATATAACTTTTATTAAATATCTTTTATATATAGAAAAAAACAGAAAACAGAAAATAAAAAAAAAATAAATAAAGAAAAAACGCGTCGAATATTCAAACCTGTCAGCTGAATTCTGGAAACCCCGCGACTCGCGGGGTTTGATGCTTTAATTGCCGCGACTCGCGGAGCCTTTCTGACAGGCGACAAAAAACCCTAATTCAGCATTAATTACGGGTATTAATTAATTATTATTATTATTTTACCCTAATTATTATTATTATTATTATTAGTTTTATTTTAAGATTTACTTTTTATTTAATTTGTTTTATTTTGTTTAAATTAGTTTTATTAAATTGTAAAATTAGTAGTTTTATTAAATAAATAATATAAAAATAATATTTTTATAAAAATTGTACTTTTTACAACTTTTTGTATATTTTTATATTTTGTCCCTTTTTAATCGTTGTAGCATAATATTTGTATTTTTCTCTCATTTTTAATTTTAAACTTAGTTTTTGCCATAGTTATTTTTACTCCTAGATTTTTAGGCTTTGCCGTAGAATTCCTTAAGTGCTTTTTCTTTAGACTAAGATTTAGGTGCTTTAGAATTTTGCGACGCCTTTTTAAGTTTTAGTTTCTTTTTAAGTTATTTCCATTTGGGATTTAGTTTTTCCTGTAAGCTTTAATATTTTTAGACACCTTTTACTATGTATCAATTATCATTCCAATTAGTAATTTCAATTTGCGATTATAATTTTAAGTTAGTTGTAGTAATAAGATTAGGTTAGTTAAGTATTTTTAAGTTTTTATAAGTTTCTTTTATTTTTCCGTCACCTTTTATTTTTCAACCATTTTTTTTTCTTTTTCGACCTTTTGCGACGAACTCTTTTTCTTTCTTATTTCTCGCCATCCTAGTTTTTAGGACTTAGAATTTTTATTCTACTTCTTATCTAAATTTCTTAAAATTACGAAAATTTATTTTGAGTGATTAAATTGATAGACATCAAAATTTTCTGGTTCGTAGTAATAGTTGGATTTGTACGTGGACCGGGTTATTGGAGCCAAACAGTCCTCAATTATATTGAGACCAAACGAATCATGCCCCTCTGCTGCATCTTTTGGCTATTCGAAACGTGGGCAAAATCAGAAAAGTCTATTGATTGGATAACTTATTATAATTTTTCTTTCCTTTTAAAAACTAATAGGATATTCAGTGAATGCACCGAGCAAGACGTTCATCACCTTTTGTACGTTCACCACCTGTAACTAGATCAAGACATTTAGCAAATATAACCGCCGTTGATTTTTCTTTAGAATCGTCATCCAGTAGACCAAGTACTTCAGTTCAAATTTCCGATAATCCATTTTTTGAACCCGACCTCACAATTGAGAATCCGGAAAATATTCAGGAACGGTTCGTAGATCCTGAACCATTAAACTTTCCTCCGGAACCACCAATCATTCAAACAGAGATTGTTGAGGAACGAACTATTAAATCAGAATCATCTAGTGATACCGATTCAACAAATTCAATTATGGAGAATCTGGAACCTTTAAGTATGGAAGACCGAATGAGAGCTAAACGCACTGGCCAAGGTCACGCAATTACTCATCCAGACATTAATGCGCCAGATTATGAAATCAAAGGACAAATTCTACACATGGTGACTAATCAATGCCAATTTAGTGGTGCGCCGAAGGAAGATCCAAATGAACATCTACGTACCTTTAATAGGATCTGCACACTATTCAAAATCCGAGAAGTGGAGGATGAACAGATATATCTCATGTTATTTCCCTGGACTTTAAAGGGAGAAGCCAAAGATTGGTTGGAATCGTTACCTGAAGGGGCGATCGATACATGGGACGTTTTAGTTGACAAATTTCTTAAACAATTCTTTCCTGCATCTAAAGCCGTAAGACTTCAAGCAGAAATTGTTACGTTCACACAGAAACCAAATGAAACTCTATATGAGGCGTGGACAAGATATGGAAAGTTGTTAAGAGGATGTCCGCAACATGGTTTAGACACCTGTCAAATAGTACAAATATTCTACCAAGGATGCGACATCACTACAAGGAAAGACATAGATATAGCAGCTGGTGGTTCTATTATGAAGAAAACCGAAACTGATGCTTACAAAATTATTGATAATACTGCTTCCCACTCACATGAGTGGCACCAAGAAAAAGATATCATTAGATCATCTAAAGCAGCTAGAGCCGATTCTAGCCATGACTTAGATTCCATTTCCGCAAAGATAGATGCTGTGGAGAGACGAATGGAAAAGATGACTAAAGATATTCACTCAATACGAATTAGTTGTGAGCAGTGTGGAGGACCACATTTGACAAAAGATTTTCTCAGTATTGAATTAACAATGGAACAAAGAGAGAATATTTTATACATAAACCAAAGGCCTGGAAATAATTATCAGAATAATTATCAACCGCCAAGACCGATTTACAATCAAAACCAGAATTATAACCGAAATATTCCATACAACAACCAACAAGGTCCTAGCAATCAACAAGTATCCAATAATACTTACAATCAGCAAAGACCTAATTTTCAAAACAAACCACCACAACAAACCGATGATAAAAAGCCGAATTTAGAAGATATGATGACGAAGCTAGTTGAAACTCAAACGCAGTTTTTCACATCTCAAAAACAAACTAATGAACAAAATGCTCAAGCATTTAGAAATCAACAAGCTTCTATTCAAAATCTGGAACAAGAAGTAAGTAACCTAGCAAGGTTAATAGGTGAAAGAAAACCGGGAAGTCTACCTAGTGATACAAATGCTAACCCCCGGAATGAAACAGCTAAAGCTATTACCACAAGAAGTGGTACAACACTTAAACCACCTGAAATACCTGTAATTTCTGATGAAACTATTCCTACTCCACAAGAACCACAACCTGATCAAGATAAGGAAAAAGAACCGGTAGTTGAAAAGGTTAATGAAGATAACACAGTTAAGGATAAACCTTATGTTAAACCATACCAACCACCACTTCCTTACCCGAGTAAAATGAAGAAAGAAAAACTTGAAGCCGAGCAATCCAAATTTTTGGATATGTTTAAACAGATAAATGTAAATCTTCCTTTCATTGATGTGATTTCAGGAATGCCAAGATATGCTAAATTCTTGAAAGATCTAATCTCAAATAGAAAGAAAATGGAAGAACTCTCGGCTGTTACTATGAATGCTAATTGTTCAGCAGTGCTGTTGAATAAGATACCAGAAAAATTATCTGATCCAGGAAGTTTCACAATTCCATGTTTTCTGGGTAGTCTTAGTTCAATAGAAGCATTGGCAGACTTAGGTGCTAGTATAAATCTAATGCCGTATTCACTATACGCTAAACTAGACCTTGGAGAATTGAAACCAACCAGAATAAGCATACAACTAGCCGATAGATCAATAAAATATCCTAGAGGGATAATGGAGAACATGCTAGTTAAAGTTGGTACTTTAGTATTTCCAGTAGATTTTGTTGTTTTGGACATGGAAGAAGATTCTCAAGTTCCTCTCATATTAGGAAGACCATTCTTAAACACGGCTAAAGCAATGATAGACGTGTTCGGTAAGAAACTGACCCTAAGTATAGAGGATGAGAGTGTTACCTTTTCAGTTGATAGAGCAATGAAACAACCACAATCTGCAGATGATACATGTTATTATATTCAAACTATAGATGCACATGCAGAATTATTAGAAGAATTTCCAGAATTACAAGGAACAGGAGAATGTTCTTTAGGAGAAGGTAATGAACCAATTGATGAAGCTGAAATGTTAGCTACACTTATAGCTAATGGATATGAACCAACAACAGAAGAAATTCAAATGCTAAAAGAAGAAGACAGATATCGATATAAATCATCGATAGAAGAACCTCCGAAATTAGAGTTAAAGCCACTTCCAAACCATTTGGAATACGCTTATTTACATGGTGAATCTGAATTACCTGTAATAATATCGTCTTCTCTTACTGAAAATGAGAAATCACAACTCATTTCTGTGTTAAAAGCTCATAAACCAGCCATTGCATGGAAGATTCATGATATTAAAGGAATAAGTCCTTCGTATTGCACACATAAAATCCTTATGGAAGAAGGTCATAAAACGTATGTGCAACGCCAACGAAGACTAAATCCTAATATGCAAGATGTAGTTAAGAAAGAGATTATTAAACTGCTAGATGCAGGTTTGATATATCCAATTTCTGATAGTCCATGGGTAAGCCCAGTTCAATGCGTACCTAAGAAGGGTGGCATGACTGTCATTACAAATGAGAAAAATGAGCTTATTCCTACTAGGACTGTAACAGGATGGCGTGTATGTATTGATTATAGAAAATTAAATGACGCCACCAGAAAAGATCACTTTCCCTTACCTTTCATAGATCAAATGTTGGAAAGATTAGCCGGAAATAGTTACTATTGTTTTCTAGATGGATTTTCCGGATATTTTCAAATTCCAATAGCACCCGAGGACCAAGAGAAAACCACATTCACGTGCCCTTATGGTACTTTTGCTTACAAACGCATGCCATTTGGACTTTGTAACGCCCCTGCAACCTTTCAAAGGTGTATGATGGCGATTTTTCACGACATGATAGAAGAATGCATGGAAGTATTCATGGATGACTTTTCAGTCTTCGGTGATACATTTAAATCATGTCTAGTTAATCTGGAACGAATGCTAATTAGATGCGAACAATCAAATCTAGTACTTAATTGGGAGAAATGCCATTTCATGGTTAAAGAAGGCATCGTTCTTGGACATAAAATTTCAAAAGAAGGAATTGAAGTGGATAGAGCTAAAGTAGATGTAATTGCTAAACTTCCACATCCTACAAATGTTAGAGGAGTTAGGAGTTTTCTAGGACATGCCGGTTTTTACCGACGTTTCATAAAAGATTTTTCTAAAATTGCCACTCCTATGAATAAACTCCTAGAAAAGGATGCTCCATTCATCTTTTCAGATGAGTGTATCAAATCTTTTAATATTCTTAAAGAGAAACTCACTAATGCACCGATCATGATAACACCAAATTGGAATCTACCATTTGAACTAATGTGCGATGCAAGTGATTTTGCAATGGGAGCCGTTTTAGGACAAAGGATTGAAAAACGATTTCAACCTATATATTATGCTAGTAAGACATTACAAGGAGCACAAACGAACTATACAACTACTGAAAAAGAACTCCTTGCTATTGTCTTTGCTTTTGACAAATTTCGATCATATCTCGTTCTAGCAAAAACGGTGGTCTATACCGACCCCTGCTCTTAGATACCTATTTTCAAAACAAGATGCTAAACCAAGATTAATCCGTTGGATTTTACTCTTACAAGAGTTTGATATTGAAATCCGAGATAAAAGAGGAGCAGAAAATCTCGCCGCTGATCATCTTTCTCGTCTTAAAAATCCCGAATTAGAAGTTCTAAATGAATCAGCCATACAAGACAACTTTCCTGATGAATATCTATTGAAGATAGATTATAAAGAAATCCCATGGTTTGCAGACTATGCAAACTACTTAGTTTGTGGATTCCTTGAAAAAGGATTATCATACCAAAGACGAAAGAAATTCTTCAGTGATATAAAACACTATTTTTGGGAAGATCCACATCTGTTTAAAAGTTGTCCCGATGGAATAATACGCCGATGTGTATTTGGAGATGAAGCTAGTAAAATATTAAACCATTGTCACACAGGACCAACAGGAGGGCATTATGGGCCTCAACTAACAGCAAGAAAAGTTTATGAAGCTAGATTCTATTGGCCTACAATTTACAAAGACGCACACCTTCTTTGCAAATCCTGTGATGCATGTCAAAGGGCCGGAAAAATAAGTCAACGTGATGAAATGCCACAAAATGTCATCCAAGTATGTGAAGTATTTGACATTTGGGGTATTGACTTTATGGGTCCATTTCCAAAATCTCATAATAATCTATATATACTCGTAGCCATTGATTATGTATCTAAATGGGCGGAAGCACAAGCTCTCCCAACTAACGATGCACGAGTTGTAGTCAACTTTTTAAAACGTCTTTTTGCAAGGTTTGGAACACCGAAAGCTTTAATAAGTGATCGGGGTACTCATTTCTGTAATAATCAACTTGAGAAAGTTCTTAAAAGATATGGAGTAACTCATAAAATCTCCACCGCATATCATCCACAAACAAGTGGACAAGTTGAAAATACCAACCGAGCTTTAAAACGTATTCTAGAGAAAACCGTAGGATCAAATCCGAAGGAATGGTCCATTAAATTAGAGGATGCACTCTGGGCTTTTAGAACAGCCTACAAAACTCCAATTGGAACCATACCTTTTAGACTTGTTTATGGAAAAGCATGTCATCTTCCAGTAGAAATTGAACACAAAGCATTTTGGGCTTTGAAGACATGTAATCTTGATTTACATGAAGCCGGACGTCTACGATTAAGTCAACTAAACGAATTAGAAGAATTAAGACATGAAGCATACGAAAATTCGTTAATCTATAAAGAAAGAACGAAGAAATGGCATGATAAAAGAATCAGAAGTTCAAAAGAATTTAAAGAAGGAGACAGAGTTCTTCTTTTCAATTCACGATTCAAGCTATTTCCTGGAAAATTGAAATCAAGATGGTCTGGACCATTCATAGTCAAAAGAGTTTTCTCATACGGAACGATAGAATTAATAAATTCAAATGGGATTGAATTTAAAGTTAATGGTCATAGAGTTAAACATTACATACATGGTCCGATGGAAGTCGACAACGAAGTTAACCACAATTTCGACACCACAGCTAACTAAGTGTGGGGAGAATCAAGTCTTTAAAGGATAATATGTATTTCTGTTAGAGTTAGATTGTCTGTTTTCGTGTAGTTCTCGAAAATGGTACCCGAATGGTCTTTCCCTAGCAGACCCTAAAGAACTAGTCTTCTCCCCCCATTCTGAATTTGTATTTTTTTTTAGGTTTTTACAAAATGAAGACTGCCTGTGAACTAAACCATGGTCTAATGCTACACGCTTTGATCACTAAAAGAAATAATGACATACTACCGAGTGAAATAGTATCAGTAATCAGAGAAAGAATGGACGGAGTTAGAAAAGAATCCATATGCGAAGATAATAAGTTACAATTTGGTAAAGGAAAATCAAAATCCGCAGCGAAAAGAAGAGCACGACACCTAGAACGATGTCACAAATGCGGAAAATGGTCACATGGAGGTAAATGTTCAAATAATCAAACCTATTCAAATACCGAATTTGTTACTTTATACAGAGACGGACCGTTCATATGTTTAGAAGAAAAGACACTGAATGCTCGAGGTTACGCCTATGTAGCCATGGAAAACTAATTAAACCGACTATCTTACGAATGGGATAGATCATATAACTAAGAAATCTATTTCACAGGTATGTCTGTACAGTTTTTATTTTTATTTTTATTTTTAACCTTTTGATAATAAACGCTAATTTGTTCGCTAAAAAGTATTAAATTGGTATTGAATAAAATTAGGTTTGGCGACCGAAATTATTGATATCATCCAAAAAAAAAATTTATTACATCACTGCGAAATTTAACGTTTATTATAAGGTATAAATATCTTTAAACAATCAACCCAAAATATTTCAAAAATTCGTCATGAGTTAAATTAGGTCTTGGAACCGAAATTACTTTACCGAAAAGAGGGGCGCATATTTTTGATAATATTTGATTGATTAAAGTGGGATAAAAAGACAAAAAGATTTTTAATTTTATTTTTACCATATTTTAAAAATTAATATTTAAATCTTAAATTAATATTGTAAACTTTGTAAAAACAATATATTTAAAATTGTAAATATTTGAAAAATTAATATAAGTTTGATATGAATTTATAAATTTTTAAATTAAGTTTGGTGTGAATTTTTAATTTTTAAAATATTAATTTTTAATTTTATGCATTTCAAATTTTAAGTTTGGTGTGAATTTTTAATATTAATTTTGAATTTTATATTTAAGTTGTGTGAATTTAAAAACAAAAATTTACTTTATCTCATTAAGTTAAGAATATGATTTTTAAAATTCGTCGTAAGTTGAAGACTAGGTCTTTGAACCGAAATTGCTTTACCCGAGGGAGGGACGAGAACTTTTATTATCATTATTTTTAATCTTATTAAATTAGAGTATGCCAAAAACATTGAAAAAACCCAAAAATCTTAGCTTTTAAAACAATCGCTACAAAAAGACAAATTTTAAAATTTTGTCGAAGGACGGACTAGGACATCGATCCGAAACGACCTCGTCCTAAATAACAAGGGAAACAAAATTTTAAAATTAATTACTAAATTGTTTTAATAAGTTAATGATTATAAAAAAAAAAATACCAAACTCCGCGAGTCGCGGAGTTTGGAGGGTAAATCCCCGTGACTCGCGGAGGGACTAAAAATCAGAAAAAAATATAACCGAACAACAGATCAGTCCCAACCCCAAAACAATAAAAACACAGCGAAAACTGCACGCCAAAAACCCGAAAATCACCCCCAAAAATCCCAATTTTTAACCGTTAATCACCAAATTTTTTGCTAAAATCATGTTGAGAAGGATGCTATCTAAGAATTACTCAAGAAAAACGGTAAATTTCTACACCTAAACACCATTTAATCCGAAATTTGATGTTCTTGAGCTATTTTTTCCCCAATTTGATTTTGATGCTTTTTAGTGTAATTAAGCTTAAATTGTTTATGTATTATGTTTGTATAACCTAGATTGATGCTGTTTAACATGATTAGAAGCCTTAAACTTCAAATTTTGAGTAATCTAGGGTTTGTGTTCTTGAGCAAATTTGGGGCTTTTTGATATAAACAGGTTATGGCCGATTTTTGTCATGAATTGTTGCTAAATTGAGTAGTGTAACATGTCTAGGTAGTTAAATGATCCAAACTTTGAACCTAAACATGATTTTGAGAATTAAAGTGAACTTTTTCAAGTCTAAAATTCATGAACTTGATTTTTGAAAGATAATGCCATTTGAGACTTGTTTGATTTCTAGTAATGATTATTTTGACATGTTATTTGAGTTGAATGCTTATGAACTTGGCGAACATTTTCGTATATGCTTATTTGAAAAAGTGTAGATTTGATAAAAATGTGAAAATGAGCTTAAGTTTAATATAAATTGATAATGTCATTGTAATTATTTTGATTGATGATTTTGCTGACACTAATGCATATTTGGATGCACAAAAATTGTGTTTGATGTGTTTTGCAGAATGAAAGGGGTGAATCTTCATCCCAAGCCCGCAATGCTCCTGCTGAGAATTTGGAACAACAGGAGGTGGATAACTACTACAAGCAGGATATACCTCATCCAGTCATGACCTTTTCTGATATGCATTTGGAAGAGTTGCACCCGAACCTGAGATTTGACAGACTTTGGATAGATTATCCAAAATATCAACGGGGTTTGCATACTCTTCATTCTAAGGTTGTTGAGGTACCAAGGGTCATAGAATGGGGACCCTTAGAAGCTGTAGAATTGGCCGGGCCAATTAGGGAATTACTTGTACAGAGGTATGGTAATTCTTCTTTTAATGACTAGATATGTTTATTCACCATACGTAGACCTGTATATAAAGTATGGTGTGAAGAATTGTTATGTAGTATAGAGTTGAATGATCGGGTAGCTAGTTTAACCGATCGTTCTTTTATTAGATTTTTGTTAGGCAGTTCGATGCGCCACATGTCTTTACTGGACATGGCTCAGGCTTTACGTATATATACGCCTGAGGAGTTAGCGTCTGTCGATTGTAGAGGATTGATACTAAACGGTAGAAAGATAGATGAGAATTTTGATACACACGGTGTGTGGAGTCAAATGACAAGCCATCACCGTTTCAAAGGGGGAAATTACTCTTATTTGGATATAGATAGAGCCGAATTAAGAGTGATACATAGGTTTTTAGCTAATTCGATTACACAAAAGGGTAAAAACAAGGAAAAAGTAAATGAACAAGATTTGTTTTACCATATGTGTATTCGAGACCCACAAAGCGCTGTAAGTATACCATATTGTGTGGGTTATTATTTATCAGCTATGGTTCGGGGGATGCGACCACATAGCATAATAGGAGGTGGAATTTTTATTACTTTGATTGGTGAATATCTCGGTGTGGATATAAGTCGGGGGGGATTATTAGTAGAAGAACCAGAACCCCGCGATACTATAGGTTTAAATGTATACCATGGTGCGAAAGTTTTGAAGAGGCGAAATAACGCCGCAGTACGATACCATGGTAGACATCCACAGGTGGAGAGAAACCAGCAGCAAGGTAATGTAGGAGGAGGGAATGAGATGCAAGAAATGCATAGGTTTATAGCTTCTCAGGAATACGAAAATGCTAGATAGAGAGCATTTGAAGATTGGCAAGTTCATCGGAACCAAATCATAGCTCATTGCCAACATATAGGTAGAAACTATATTCCTACACCGAAACCCATCTTCCCTCCTTGGTCGATAGAGATGCAGCCACCATATCCTACGTATGACCCTGCCGAAGCATTCTATAGCACCTATGGTTATGCCTGGAACCCCTATTGGTACCAATATCATCCTTAGTTTACTTATTATTTTTTTTTATTTTGTAATTTGTAATTATTGATATGTTTAATACTTTTGTTAATATTGTAATCATTTTTATAATTATCTAACTTTTATTCTTAGATTTTAATAATTTTTGAATGTGGGGTAATATACCAAACTTCAAAAATATGTATATATGTTTGCAGTTTATCTTATGTACACAACAGGGTAAAACAACGCATTTTCAAAGACTGGCATTAAGTTCAGCAAAAGCAACTAATTTTGACGACAAGATGCAAAATATATGTGAAATAACAACAAGACGGAATGAACAAATGATGTGCACCATTTATCGTTCAGCAAACAAACGCCAATATATTTGGAAACTTTGGTAAAATTTAATCATTTTCACACAAATCACCCTCAATAATTTAAATTGTTACTGATTTCTTGCAAATGAGGGCATTGCAAGATCTTAAGTGTGGGAAGGGGTTAAATTCTTTCGGATTTTAAAAATTTTTACTTTATACACTTGGTTACCATTAAAAATACTAGTAAAGCAGTAGTTGTATTAGAATCTAGTGCTCTCTGATAATAAAGAACAGCCCTGGTCTTATATACTGACTACCCAATTCTAGTAAAAATTTTCAAAATTTTCAATTAAATGAATTCAAAATCATGTTTATACATATTTATGAACGATAAAACTAGGTTTTAACACCGAAATTATTGTTACCACGGAAAGGACATAAATTGAGAAACAAACTAAAATGTTAAAATTCATTTAAAATGGAATAGAGGACGATAAAAAGTAAAATAAAAGCCAAGTGTGGGAAAATTTACCAAGTTATCTTAAACATATGTCACATATATCTGTAACAAATAACTGAAAATACTTTTGCTTTGAACTAAACTAAACTATTTTACCCAATGAAAGAAAAGAAGAGATGGATCTACACGATGAATCAATTCCATCATTAAAAGGAAGTAAAGTCTTCCGAAAAAGACACGCGCTTCTTGATTTAGGTCATGAAGTTGTCGTCCAGACCAGCTGTAGGTTGACGAAAAATCTAGAAAAGTCATCACTAAAATCGGTTGGAAATCCACGGACCTCAGCATTAAACAGGGTCGCCAAGTGGTCAGATTTATCCTAACCATGAGAAGGATTTATCTCGTACAATGGGGGGCACCATGCAAATTAGCTGGATAAGACTAATGAATCAGATCCCCAGAAAGGATAATCTCCTTAAAGATTAAAAATTAGCTTTTAAGACTGATATTACTCAATCCTAGAGATTGACCTTAAAGATTGAGAATTACAAACTCATGGAATTCAATGATATCTAAACTCGAGCTTGAACGAGAAAATATTTTGATCAAAATTACAAACCGATTTGTTTTCTGAAAACCCTATTTTCAATGCGTTCATTACCATTGAACGTAAAATCCTAGGAATTCACCTGGAATTCATTAGGTCACCTGAACTAAATCGGGTGTCAACCGTAAGAACGGTGGTTGCATAGTGGTCAAAGACAGGACCTTGTGCCAGACCGAAAAATTATAAGGGTGAGCTTTACTATTGCTCCTACCAAGGATAGTAATTGCGTCCGACACGTTATAGACCATAATTAAAAGCATGTCAGGGGACATTGCCTTAACAGTTGCTTGTTCAACGCTTTCCTTTCAACCGGACGGTAGTTTACCGAAAGGTAATATACGGGACAAGTAAACTGGACGTGTTGCTTTCCAAATACAAGGTTAGCAAGTGGGTGACACAAAACCGCAAGTTTTGAGCTAAAATTTTTAAA
The DNA here is from genome assembly GCF_046630445.1 of Rutidosis leptorrhynchoides. Taxonomy (NCBI): domain Eukaryota; kingdom Viridiplantae; phylum Streptophyta; class Magnoliopsida; order Asterales; family Asteraceae; genus Rutidosis; species Rutidosis leptorrhynchoides. Next base: position 491,901,066 of record NC_092335.1, read on the forward strand.
TCTGAAACCCACCAAACCCACAAAAATATTTTGCAAACACCGGAAAAGGGTTATCCCGGAAAACTTATCTAGGGTAAAAACTAGATTTAATTTTCAAAAGATCAAATGTTTTCATAAAGATCCAATTTCCTTAATGGATCTAAATTTTTATAGTCATGTGGGACTGTAAACCATATCGTTACTACCATTGTTTATACCGCCATATAGAAATCACTGATGTACAAAGTGTGAAGAATAAAGAAGTGATTCTAGTATTTCAAGACAATATTGCTTGAGGACAAGCAACGCTCAAGTGTGGGAATATTTGATAATGCTAAAAACGAACATATATTTCATAGCATTATTCCTCAAGAAAGACAAGCTTTTAGTTGCAATTGTTCTATTTACAAGTGATATTCGTTTAAATAATAAAAGGTAAAGACAAAAGACAGATTCGACGAATTGAAGACGCAAACGACCAAAAAGCTCAAAAGTACAAAAGACAATCAAAAAGGTTCCAATTATTGATAAGAAACGTCTCGAAATTACAAGAGTACAAGATTCAAAACGCAAAGTACAAAATATAAAATTGTACGCAAGGACGTTCGAAAATCCGGAACCGGGACCAGAGTCAACTCTCAACGCTCGACGCAACGGACTAAAAATTACAAGTTAACTATGTATATAAATATAATATAATATATAATTAATTATATTAATGATATATATATATATTATATATATTATAAAACCGTCGGCAGAAAAAGACTCCAAAAGATGTGAGCTGTAATTTTAATCTCCGCGACTCGCGGAGTTTGAAGAGGATTTCACCGCGAGTCGCGGAGCCCCAATTTCAGAAACTTCCTATAAAAGCAAACGAATTCTGATCGAAAAAACCACCAAATATATCCATCTCTCTATCTATACGATATATATATATATATATATAATTTATATTTTAATTTTAATTTTAATTATAATTCTAATAATAAGGGTATGTTAGCGAATGTTGTAAGGGTGTAAGTCGAAATTCTGTCCGTGTAACGCTACGCTATTTTTAATCATTGTAAGTTATGTTCAACCTTTTTATATTAATGTCTCGTAGCTAAGTTATTATTATGCTTATTTAAAACAAAGTAATCATGATGTTGGGCTAATTACTAAAATTGGGTAATTGGGCTTTGTACCATAATTGGGGTTTGGACAAAAGAACGACACTTGTGGAAATTAGACTATGGGCTATTAATGGGCTTTATATTTGTTTAACTAAATGAAAGTTTGTTAATGTTAATATAAAGATTTACAATTGGGCGTCCCTATAAATTACCATATACACTCGATCGGACACGATGGGCGGGGTATTTATATGTACGAATAATCGTTCATTTAACCGGACACGGGAATGAATTAATAGCCACTAGAATAATTAAAACAGGGGTGAAATTACATTCAATGGTAATTGGTGTAATTGTTAACAAAGTAGTAAAACCTTGGTTTACACGCAGTCGATAACCTGGTGTATTCATTAAACAAAGTATTAAAACCTTGTTACAATTCGAATCCCCAATTAGTTGAAATATTTAACTTCGGGTATAATAATAATTTGACGAGGACACTCGCACTTTATATTTATGACTGATGGACTGTTATGGACGAAAACCAGACGGACATATTAAATAATCCAGGACAAAGGACAATTAACCCATGGGCATAAAACTAAAATCAACACGTCAAACATCATGATTACGGAAGTTTAAATAAGCATAATTCTTTTATTTCATATTTAATTTCCTTTATTTTATATTTAATTGCACTTCTAATTATCGCACTTTTATTATTCGCAATTTCATTATCGTTATTTACTTTACGCTTTAATTTAAGTCTTGTATTTATTTTATATTTTACATTAGGTTTTAACTGCGACTAAAGTCTTAAAATCGACAAACCGGTCATTAAACGGTAAAAACCCCCTTTATAATAATAATATTACTTATATATATGTTTGTATTTTTATAAAAGTAAACTAATATAGCGTTGAGCTTTGTTTAAAGATTTCCCTGTGGAACGAACCGGACTTACTAAAAACTACACTACTGTACGATTAGGTACACTGCCTATAAGTGTTGTAGCAAGGTTTAAGTATATCCATTCTATAAATAAATAAATATCTTGTGTAAAATTGTATCGTATTTAATAGTGTTTCCTTGCAAAAATTAATAGTATTTTATACCCCTCTGCTTTGACATCACACAAGTACATACTAAATTCTACACTGAGTTAAACCGAAAATCCCTTAGCTTTGGTAACTAGTAGCTGCCAGTACATAGGATATGGACTGGTGGGCGCGAATAATTGTATATAGATCCATAGGACTTGACATCCCCGTCCGAGCTAGAGCGCTAGCCTTTTAACGGACGTATGTTATTTGAGTTTAGGACACGTTGGTTTGCTTGTATTAAAACGAATGGGGTATTTATCATTATAACGTTAAAGCTTAGTTACCAGGGTGCTCTGTTATGTAGAATCTATTGATAAACGTTTCTGGATGAAACAACTAAAATCTTGTGATCCACTTTTATATACAGATTATGCGAATCACTAAAACTATGAACTCACCAACCTTTGTGTTGACACTTTTAAGCATGTTTATTCTCAGGTTTCTAGAAGTCTTCCGCTGTTTGCTTATACGTGATACAAGATATGTGCTTGAAGTCATACATGCTATATACAAGAAACTTGCATTCACCATGTACCTTATTTTGACTGTATTGTCAACAGATGTATTATTGTAAACTATTTAAATGGTGATTATCTATACGTAGGAATCATCAGATGTTAAAAACCTGAAATTTATATATTCATTTATGAAATACCTTTTCAAACGAATGCAATGTTACAAAACGTATCATATAGAGGTCAAAACCTCGCGATGAAACCGGTGAATAACGTGCTGCGTCAAAAGGGATTTTGACCGGCCGTCACAAAACCTGATTGTAAGGACCCGTCCTAATGCATCCGGACTAAGTCCATATCGATTATAAATGATTCACAACAGTTGATTACATCGCGAGGTACTTGACCTCTATATGATACATTTTACAAACATTGCATTCATTTTTGAAAAGACAATCTTTCATTACATCGAAAGTTGACGGCATGCATACCATTTCAATATATCTAACTATAGTTGACTTAATGATAATCTTGATGAACTCAACGACTTGAATGCAACGTCTTTTGAAATATGTCATGAATGACTCCAAGTAATATCTCTAATATGAGCACATGCACAGCGGAAGATTTCTTTTGTACCTGAGAATAAACATGCTTTCAAGTGTCAACCAAAAGGTTGGTGAGTTCATTAGTTTATCATAAATAATCATTTCATAATTTTAATAGACCACAAGATTTCATATTTCCATTTCTCATAAATAAACGTCCCATGCATAGAGACAAAATATCATTCATATAGATTGAACACCTGGTAACCGACATTCACAATTTGTAAACAAGAATATCCCCATCATTCCGGGATCCTCCTTCGGACATGATATAAATTTCGAAGTACTAAAGCATCCGGTACTTTGGATGGGGCTTGTTGGGCCCGATAGATCTATCTTTAGAGTTCGCGTCAATTAGGGTGTCTGTTCCCTAATTCTTAGATTACTAGACTTAATAAAAAGGGGCATATTCGATTTCGATAATTCAACCATAGAATATAGTTTTGATCACTTGTGTATATTCTGTAAAACAGTTATAAAAAGTTGCGCATGTATTCTCAGCCCAAAAATATAAAGGGTAAAAAGGCAAATGAAACTCACCTAATGTATTTTGTAGTAAAAATACATATAACATCATTGAACAAGTACAAGGTTGGCCTCGGATTCACGAACCTAAATTAATTATATATATTTATGTTGGTCAATATTTGTCTAATAATTTAAGTCAAGTCATAGTGTACCACAATTCTAATGCTCGAGACTACTATGCAAAAGTCAACAAAAGTCAATTTGACTCAAAATGGTTTCCAAAAATTTATGCATGATTACTATATATTTTAAATATCGTCGTTTTATATTTTTAAATATTTTTAAATATTTTTAAAAGATTTATTAGAGTAAATAACATAATTCATTTATTAATAAATAAAATTATTAAAATTTATATAATAAATTATACTCTTATGTATATTAGGTAATAAAATTTATAAGGTTTATAAAGACAATATGATAAGTATTTTTAACGTAATTATATTATACGTAGTAAAATATCTTTGTATTACACATTTATTTGATAAAATAACATTGATAATAATAATAAGTAAAAATCGTATTATTTTGTAATAATAATCATTATTATTTTATTAAATAAAATCAATGTCTATTTTTACTAAAATGATATTATGACAAAATGATAATTCAAATTATGATTTCTCTAATATTTACGATACTTTTTAAATTTTATTTAAAATGATAATAGTAATGATATTTTATAATAACCTTGACATTTCTATTAAATGATACTTTTTGTTAAAATAAAGTTTTAATACCAAAGATACTTTTAATAATAATAAAAATTAACAAGAACGATAATTTTATCTAAATCAATATCTTACTATATTTTAATTTCATCATGATACTCATACTCATTATTTCCTAATCAATTTGTTAATAGTTTTTAAATCGTCTTTTATATCGCGTTCATTCTAATGATAATAATAGTAATTATAATAATTAAGTGTTACTAGTAATAATGAATATTATGATAGGGGTAATTACTAATAACTAGTTAAATGATATAAATAATAAGAATAATAATAATACTAATTGTAATTTTTAATGATAATAACGATAGTAATAATAATTATTAATGGTAATACCTTTTATTAATAATAATAATAATAATAATTAGATAAAATTTAGAATGACGATAATAACGACGATAATAATAATCATTTTTAATAATAATACAAAAATTCATTTGACGATAACTTCTATTCCATCCGTCAAAACCCTTCGGTATCTAAAGGAAAAGTTCTTAATTTTTCGTTAGCTTTCCAAGGACATGCATATCTTATACCTTATCTTAACCGCAGGTGTAACTAACTTCAAGATTTAGCCTATCCTATCTAAAGGCAATATCAAAAGTACAAGCATGCATAATCCTATTTTCTCGAGCACTAGTCAGGGATACACTATTAATGTGTAAAAATTAATTTGCAAGTACTCACGTATCAATATTGAGGTTCAATATTGCAGGAAAGGTACGTAGACGCAACGAAGATGATAAACACTAGATTGACCTCACGAGCATACCCATGATCCATACCCATAACCTCCATAGCTATAACCCATAATTTCCTTAGCTATAACCCATAATTTCTTTAGCCCTATCCTACTCCATAACTAGTTTTGAAAACATTTGGGCAGAACCTCGTCGTAGTATTTTAGGTATAATAATAATAATATCACTCTTAATAATACTAATACTAATAATAATCTTAATATTAATAATAATAATAATTTAATTAATGTAAAGGATAATACTCCGTAAGAAGAAAGAATAAGAAATGAATCACAAAATGAGTCGAATTCGATTTTAAAGACATGTTAGCCACCAACCCCCTCATTTGACTAATCTATCTTGCCGACACCATTTTCTCTACATGTAACACATATAACACGTTTTATTTATTAATTAATATATAATATATTAAATCTTTAGAATTAATTAAATATTATATTATATTTACGTGCGTAGTAAAAATGTAATTTTTATAAAAATGACACGGGCGTGGTCTCTCGACTCATGTACCACTTTCGGTTTTTCGAGCGCTCGTTCATACGTTTAGATAACTAGCCTTTTACGTTATGCGACGTGTACCTTTAATAATAATTTGACTTATTTATCAAAAAATTTCTTTATGAAAATGTATCTTATAAAATTTGAGTGTCGTGGTCATTTGCTTCTATAAATCAGTGACTCGTTGTTTACGAAATTATGTAATTTTAAATTGGGACATTTTTTATGACTAAGTTATTTATTTCGAAAAATAAATTTGGGACAATATATAATATATAGTTTTTCAAAATTAATAATATTCAAATTTATATATCTTGAAATTGCCTAAATAATAAGAAATATTATTTCGTAACATTTGTATTTTTAAAGTTTAAAATTGATATACTTTATTTATATAAAAACATTTACAATGATATTTTAATATTCCAATTACTTTATATTCCCAAAACATTATATTTCAAAGGTTATATTAGTAGAAGTTGTTATGTCATAAGACGTTCTTAAAAAGTCTATTATATCGAAAAGACGTTTTCGTTAATGAACGTAAAATCACCTATGAATTATATCAGGTTTCAAGGTTTTAACTTCTAGTTTAAAAATGACTCGTAGGATTTAGTCTAAAGAAAAAATCAAACGTAAGGAATCATCTTAATGTAAAATGTCGATTTATTTAACTTGTCAATATCTATTTTCTAATTTACCTATATTTTCTAATTTTACTTTCACAATACCTAATATGAAGGTTAATTAATTTATCTTATCAAAAGTTACGAGGCAATTATTGTAAGGCATATATTGAAATTTAACAGGACTTTCTACCAATCTGACTAGCTCTCGCTACTTGACACTTTGTCCTTACACGAAGATCACTTTACAATTTATTCCGAATATCGTTAAAAAGAAAATAGATTTCTTAAATCAAAGTGGACCTCTTAACAGAGACTCATAATCATAATTCAATGTATCTGATAATTCAATCATTTGATCTTATCTTCTAAGTCCATCGATAAATATTTTGAAACAGATGTAATCATGTAATCTAATATTTTGTTTACGTTTCAACTTATAATATATATACACATATTCATATATAATCATATTCGTTTAATGGTTCGTGAATCGTTGGAACTTAGTCGAGGTTGAATGAATGTATGAACATGGTTTAAAATTCCTGAGATTTAACTTAACAAACATTGCTTATCGTGTCGGAAATATATGAAGATCAAAGTTTAAATTTGGTCGGAAATTTCCGGGTCGTCACACAGATTATCCAATTGATGCAAGTAATAAAGGATGATTCAAGTCCATCCTTAAAGGAAGTAAAGTCTTCCAAATGTCGTTTTACTTGGTATAGCATACTTCCTAAACTATATCATTTCATACTAATATCATATCACAATATAAAAGTACCGTGGGAAGAGAAAGTCTTGAACTTTCAACCCGAAAATAAACTTGGTAGGGTAAATCCGAATCGCTATCCAGTGCAAGACCGATTACGGTGTATAAGCTGGAGCAGGATCTGTCCCGCGCGATAGTTTAGTCTTCGCAGTTTTAACCCTTGAATTTAAATGTACAAATTGTCATAAAAGGCCGATAGAAATATCGCGTCAAGGGGCGCCCGGTAAAGAGTTCCATGATACTACAATCATGGGGGCGGATAGCTTGCTAATCGCCGACTGAGACTTCGGTTTTCAGTTACCCTCAATCGGAATTTGAGGTTAAAACCGTAAAACGTGTCTAGTGTAAAAACTAGCATGACATTTTTAAAAATCATAAAACGTTTTCACAAGGTCCAATTTTCCCTAAGGATCCAAATTTTTAATTATTCTTGAGACTTAAATCACGAAATTTCAACCTTGTTTCTGTTGTCAGAATTTCATTTCGTGTGGTGTTTGTGTGATCCAATAAATATCGTGTGATGTTTTCATTTCAATTCATAAAGCGTGTGTTTTCAATTCATGTGGCGTATGTGTGTGATTTAATAATTGATATGGAAAAATATGTAGTATTTCGAGTCTACTAAAAAGTGTTATTGCTTGAGGACAAGCAATGTTTATGTGTGGGGTAATTTGATATTGCTATAAACATACATATATTTCGACGCAATATCAGTTACATTTTATATACTTTTATCGCTTACGAAGGCATTCTATTCATATTTCACGAGAAAAACGAAGAAAGTATGCACAAGTAAAGAAAAGATGATAAAAGGATGATTTGAACCGAATATATGTATATATCAAGAATCGTTTATTTGGAATCGGGAAATGAAATTGCAAAAAAAAAAGAAAAAATACAATTCGTGTATTCTCAAAATTCAGGGGTTAAAATTGAAAATAAGGAAATAGTTGAGGTGTCAAAGTTGAAAAACAGCAAAGGGAATCTTGCAATATAAAAGTCAAATTACACGAATCGTGTAATTATTTGTGTGCAAGAAGATAAATTACGCGAATAGTGTAATTAAGATAAGGAATACGCGAATTGTGTGACTAGCTACGGGAAACGCATATGTACCTACGCGGAACGCGTAGTTCTCATACCAAAATTAGATTCCGGAGAACATGGGTCGGTCAACTTTTATGTATAATACTATTTCTTTTCAGCTGGATTAATTCTTTACAGAGATCTAGATCCACTTTTTAATTAAAAATGAAGATTCAGATCAAGGAAGATGCTATTTAATCAGTAACAGAAGTTAATATATGGAGTAGCTAGTGAGGACAGTAGAGTAGAGTAGGATAGTAAAAATTTTAAGATACATACTGTCCATTTTCCAACTCATTCTCATATGCTCCGTATCATTTATATTTATTTTCATTCCATACGATTATTGTTTCCAAGTTCAATTAGGATAGTTTCAATATTGTAAGGGTGGTATTGTTCGTGTGCACGGGTGCTGTCATTTCCATTTCTTACCATTTGCAATCAATAAATTGAAGTCTTTTGTAAGTTGTTCTATTTAATTTTTTCATTATTGTTATTATCATTTTTATTATCATTGTTGTTATAAGTATTATTAGTGTAGAATTATTTTTGTTATTATTATTATTAGAACCATTATCATTGTTATTATTGTTATCATGGTTGTTATTGTATATTTATATTTTTACTCCCGTCCTATTATTATGATTAGCTAGTTTACTCTTGTGTTTGCTTAGATGTAGAACCCCTCGATTATGGATTGTTATCATTTAGAACATTAAATTGTAACTTTGATTATTTCTAACATTGTGCCTAGCTAAAAGAACCATTGTTATACAATTAGATATTTAATCCTTATCACTTAATTTGTTAGATATAAATAGCGAAGGTTATTTCTATTAATATAGATTAAGCTTTAACACTAAAAGTGGTTTAGACGAACTTATGGATAAATTATTAACACCAATTTAGAAATAAGATTCGGTGGTTTGGATAATATTATAGTTCATATAATCGTGAAATTGTAAAAGGGAAACCGTTATGATTTAAGTTTTAGCGAAAGTCAAAACTTGGCTAGGTCACAATTTAAATAATCGTAGTATAGTTTGACTCGCTAAAATAAGATTTAACGAAAGTTAGATTTAATTTTAGTTAGTTAAGATTTTATATAAATTCGAAAGAAAAAATATATAAGTAAATATTTTAAGAATTACAATTGTTATTTTAGTCATTTTAGATATTGTGTTCAATCAAAAGATCCATTATTATGTAAATTTAATACTTAATCCCCGTCACATAGTTTATTGAATCATTTTATTAAAGTTAAATTGGTGATATATAAAATATGCTTCAACACAATTTGTGATCTAGACAAAACGTAGGATTATATTCCTGACAAAAATATAAGAATACGGATTAGGTGATTTGGTGGTATTAAGATTTATATAGTCATGAAATTATAAGAAGGGAAACCATTTTAGTTTAGGTTTTAATGAAAGTTAAAACTAGGTTGAATCACAATTCGAATGATCAGGTATAGTTGATTTGTTAAAATGAGATTAGCGAAAGTTAAGTTGAATTTTAGTAAATCATGACTTTATGAAATCGAAAGGTTATCACGAAGTTATATACTATATAATATTGTAACCGGACTTAACAACAATCCATAGTATATTGATTATGAATTGTCTATGATTCATATCAACGAGGGGGACGAAATCTAAGTAAATACACTTTCTTATATTTTTATTTCTTGTAATTTTTATTATTATTTTAATTAATTATATCCAAAACCAAAAACCAATTAAAACCCATTTTCTAGTATAATTAATTGTCGTTAAGTTCTTGAATACGCTTCTCCCTGTGGAACGAACTTGACTTGCCAATATCTATTACTGCACGATCGGGACCAGTTGCCCGTAGTGTGATAATATTTATTAAGCTAGTTTAGTTGTAAAATTTAAAGGTCGGTTTTATCACATCAGTGAGATCATTGATGTGGATGATTCGTCTTCATCTTTGGGTAATGTTGGGTCATTTTTCGTTTTCATTAAATCGTCTAAAGTCAAACACATACATGATTTGGTTATTGCTGACTTAGGTGATAAAATTTGTTCGAGATGAGAATTATGGGTGTCGAAAATCTCTGATGTCGATGTTTTAAATCGGGTTTTATTTCGTAAATTTGATCAACGTTTACTTGAGACCACTAATCGCTTCGTAGTTTCTAGTGGAACGTTGGTGGGTAATGAGCTAGAGCATTCTGTGGGAGATGTTTCGACCAAAAATCATGTTGTTTTGGAGTATCCTGCACACATCGACGTAGTTAATAAGAAATTAAAAGGCCCATGTGATGAGGTCGTTGTTTTTTCATCGGTTGCTCCTGTCGATTCTCCTTCAGTTGACTTGAATGCTCCCTTTATCGATCAGGTGGATCCTACTGTTTTTAATTCAAGTTTGAAGTTTGGCAACATTGGTGAGGTTACCCTTGATGACTCATCCATACAGGCTCACGTAGTTCATGATGTGGTCGATAATTGTGTTGGTGCTCCTTCTGTTGAACCCGTTCCTTCTACTTCTGCTTCTGCTTCACTTGGTGAAAACAATGTTATATTTCTTCCATTGGATTCTAGTAAAAAGCTAGGCAAGAACAAGGCGAAGAAGGTTAAGGATTCGTATATGCTTAGGGATGAAGAGGAATTGGACAGGTCGATTGATGATGTTAAGGAGTTCGTGCTTCAGAATGAAGAAGATCTTGTAGATTCCGATAACAAAGGTCCCGAGTTATTAGAAGTGGATCGGAACCTCGATTTTTTCGAAAGTCTTGAGAAGGAAGGCTCTCTTCCTACTCCCGTACCGGGTGTTAAGATTGGTAACGCTTCGACAAAGGTATCATCATATGCGATTGAAAATCGGGGAGGCAAGAAATTTAATCGTTTGAAGGTTGATGGTGTGGTTGTTAAGCCGATCATAAAGACTCGGAAAGGTAAAGGTAAAGGTAAAGCGGTTGTCGGGTAGTTTTTTGAGCGGATTTGATTCGTTTCTATGTTAGTAGTTTTTGGTTAGATTTGGATTTTGTATTGGTTGTGCTTATTGATTGTATTCCGTGTGCGTTTTAGTGTTACGGTTGCTTAAGGTTCGGGCTTAGTTAGCTTAGACTCTTTGTTTAACGTTAGGGAACGTTTATTGTTTCCGAGCCTTGGTTTGCTTTATCATCGATTGTACAGTTGTTCGTCTTTATCATCGATTGATGAAAAGACTTTGTTAAATGTTATCGTTATTTTAAGAGGGGGGGGGGATCTATTCTCATCTAATAAAAACTTTTAATATTTTACTTTTGCTTAATTGTTTCTTCTACAACATAATAATAATAATACAGAAAGATAAGACCGGTGGGTTGTACCAATTTCGGTGCTTTCTCCGCACCAAATTTTCAGGTAATCACAATTCTCATTTCTTTCTTCTTTAATTTGTTCTTAATCACTTTTATTTGTTCATTTATTTTCTCTTCAATTGTTATTATTATAGTTATGATTTGATCCGATTGATCAATTTTCACATCAGTTTGCCAGATTTTCAGTTTGACTTTGATTACATACACAATAATCACTTTAATCGGGTTCCTAAATTTCGATTCTTCGTACAAATTATATATATATAGTTATATACCAGTGACTTTTTCACTTTTAATATATCAATTCGTTGTAACCAGTGGTATGTGATTCTTTGTCGTTCAAAAGAAATAAAAGTTGAATATTTTGAATCCAAACATTAATAAAAACTTGGGTTAAGTATGTGATAAAGTATTAAACTTTGCACAAAATTATATTCTTTGTATAAAACGGTGAAAGTTTAGTGGAATTGGGTATTGTTGTTGTTGTTGTATAAAACGGTGAAAGTTTTCCATTGTATATAAACTGTTAATTAAATTTATCAAAATGATCAATGAAACTGTAAATGGTTGCTATTATATTTATGTTTGACCTTGAAATCTCTAGTTATGACTCAAGTTCAATCCCACTACACTTTCGGGCCTTGCCTTTAAAAAAGAAAAAAGACTGATCAATGAAAGTAGCCGAACATGAAATTTTTTTCACCGGGGGCGAATTTTTTTTAAAAGCGTATCAACTTTGTTTCCGCAAAATATGGAGACTTTTGTGCAAAATAATGAGGCAAAAAAAAAAAAAAAATCACTGGAGGCAAAATAAAAAAATCCAAAATTTTTGTACTAAAAAGTACAAACTGACTGGGGGCGGGTGCCCCACTTGTCCCTTACTAGTTTTGCCAATGATTAATGATATTTTCGTCAGGTAAATGGTTATGTGGCGTCAATATAAGCTATCACATCATCATAAACGGTGTCATGAAACCGGTTTAAAACTTAAGGGTCAGATGCATATGATTGAAAGTGATATGTACGAGAGAAAAAAAATCATGTTGGACTTGTAAAATCGAATTTTGGCCCTAAAATTACAGGAAAAAAGAATATTGATTGCATACTCTGAATTTGTGGCTATGTAGCTTGGTAGTATTGGTGTATTGGAAATCTTTATCGACTAATAACTAATCATTTTCTTGTAGGTGAATATTTACTAGTTGACATTAAGAATAGTGTTTATTCTTTAATTGTATAAATAAATCAAAGTGTTAGTAAATGGGGTCGGAAGGGCCTTCAGGAGTAACGTTTCACGTGACGGGGTTTAAGAAATTTCATGGAGTTTCAGATAATCCAACGGAGACAATTGTTAGTAATTTGGAAGAATATTTGAAAAGGAACAGTTCGTCTAAAGGGGTGAATATCGGTAGTTGCACAATTCTTGAAACTGCGGGCCAAGGTGGTCTTGTTCCTTTGTATCAGACGTTACATTCTGCAGTGAGCAAGGAAAATCAACAATCGAATTTCTCAAAAGTTATTTTGGTCAGTTGGTTTATCTTTTTAATGAAAGTATTGTTGTTGATACGGGCAGAAATGGGCTGGGATGGATTGGGTTGACCCGAAACATTATATGCAATATTATAATCTCTAGAAATAATCAGTTGGTTTAGCTTGATATATGATGTTATACAGTAAGAATGTTTAGACTGAAGGGGAATCAATTTTTCTTTTTATTCTTTTTTTATTTTATTTTATTATTATTTTTTAATTTTTTTTTAAAGTGAAGGGGAATCAATTTGATGAAACTTTAGCACGAATGCACGATCATATGCTTATTTTTATAATTATGGCTATGGCTATTGTGTGTGACATATGATGTAATATGTAAGAAAAAATGAACATAAAATTCCAATTTTTGAACTTATTTTACATTTAAATTTCAGTTGCATTTTGGAGTTAATAGTGGGGCCTCGAGATTTGCTATTGAGCATCAGGCAGTAAATGAAGCAACTTTTCGATGTCCTGACGAGATGGGATGGAAGCCTCAGGTGATATTTGTTCGTTAATATCATTTTATTATTCTCTAAAACTTTGAAGATAGGTGCTCAGATGGATTGGGTTTTTGGGTCAAAGCGGGTTTTGGGTATAACGGGTAAACTTCAATACTGGTTAAAATAGACCAGAATGATCGACCAGCAAACACTTTTATTATTTTCTTTATCTGATTATATTACATATCATCACAAAAAGTATTTTTTTTACATTCCAATATAATCGATTTTGATTAAGATTTGTGAAGTTTTATACCCTTCAAATGCACTTCATACAACTAAATGACCTGTCAGATAATAAAATATCGACCCACTTACCCGTAAGTAAGTCAAATGTGCTGCCTATATTATTTTCTGCTATTATTAACTCCTCTGTAATTCCATTCTTTTACTGCAGAAAGTTCCTATAATACCTGCAGATGGTGGAGTTTCAAAAGTACGAAAGGTATAATCACATCAAATTTCACATACTCTGTCATCCTTCTAGTTTTAATTTTACTGTCTCATTTGAACGCTTTATCAATTTCAAAGTCACGTTTCTCATTTTATGTATACCTATGCATTACGCACTAGTTTTTTTACTGTAAAATACATACAACATATGGATAGAAATCCAATCGAACTGTGAAATCTCATCTCACATATAAGCCTAGCTATAATGTTTGGGTAAAGTTACATGAGCAACTTTGACTAGTTTAGCCAATAGAGGGAAAAACTTAGCACAAGTCACACTGGCACAATGTGAGTTTATTTTTTTCTTTTGAAGGGTCCAACATGTTAGTTTTAGAAGGGGTTGTTTACTTTTTTCTGAATTTGCATATGTTTCCATTTGCCTCTGTCTAATTCTATGTCTCTTAGAAACAGACTAATTTTTATATCAAGTGGCAGATTAAATGATAAAGAAACAACAATTTCATTTACTAACTTAAGAGATGTACCAAAACAAAAACAGATCATTAAGTGGAATGTAAACAGGTTAGCCTAGTTGGAAATGTGTCGAACAAGTTAAAAGATTCATCTTTGGACATGATCAAGTGTAAAACTTTATCTTAGTACGTTAGTAGGAAATGGGTCAAACAAGTTAGGTGATTCAGCCATGACATAATCGAGCGTGTGGCAACATCCTAAACCGTTGTAATCAAAATTGGGCCTTCATTAAAATACCATACGGAGTATTTCTTTTATCACCCCGACCCGAAGCTTTTTGAACAATTATTCGAACAGCCCAACGCACTTGACCCGTGCATTACCCAACCCGCATGACTCACCACATTTTCTTATTATATATTCTCTTTAAACTTGACTATCTATGATAATAAATTGCTATTTGTGGATGCAGACATGTCTTCCTGTAGATGAGATGACGAAATCCTTAGCAAAGATGGGATACGATGTGGTAACCTCAGATGATGCCGGACGATTTGTGTGCAATTACGTTTATTATCATTCACTAAGATTTGCAGAGCAAAATGGAATAAAATCTGTGTTTGTACATGTGCCGCTCTTTCAAACGATCGATGAGGATACGCAAATGCGGTTCGCAGCTTCTTTATTGGAGGTACTTGCTTCTTTATATTAACTAGATTAGACTACTGTTGTGTTGTCTATCTGCTTGTTGTTCATGTATTTATTCATCCTTAATTTGAAATAATTTTTATTTCCTCTTTGTTATCATGTTGGTATGTCCAAAAAGGTTTTCTGTTTTATTTTAATAATAATCTGGTTACATTGTATTCTGTTGGACTTGTTTGTGTTTTATTTTATGTAATCAGAAGCTGTGAATATTTGATTTGATAGTTTGTTGTATCTATATGTTTGTGTGTACTGTTTAGTGGTTATTGGTGTTGTACACCTTTTTCATGTTGGATAACTTTTTTATTATTTTAAATTCTGGTTGTTCTTGGAATTATAAAAAGGAGACTTACACCCTCAAAGTAAAGTGTGCGTATACATAGAGATATATATTCAGTTAATCACATTGAACCTTTCTTTGTAACCAGTTTAGAGTTTGTCTCAGATATCTGGATAGTTGACTAGTTGTAAACTGTATTCAACAAAGTTATTGATTCCGCTTTAATTAACTTTGCAATTGCAATTATTTGAATAGTAATTAATTAATGAATTACGTTGAAATTTATTTATGTTCTCATTTTAACCAAGTATATATATTATATATAATATCGAAAATATTGTATTTATCCTCCTACAATAAATTTGTTAGTTTGGGACGAACAAAAACCTGGAGTAACTTAGATGTAAATATGGTACAAGTTTAATCTCGAGAATCTGTGTGGATCGTGATTATTTTGATCCTACAATGACTGGGTTTACGAAAATTCACTCCGGTATAAAACTCGGTATAAAACGCAGACGATTCTTGTCTTGAAATCAAAATCAGGATTCAATGTAGCTATGTATGGACGGGTCATGATTCTTTTGCTAATCGTTTTAATCGTCTCTATCATTTGGAAGTTAATAAACACCACACGATCGCTGATAAATTGGTTACAGGGTCATGGGGTTGGACTTGGAATCGTCCAGATTTATCCGGTAGGAATGTCTCTTCTCTTCAGGCTATTCTAGAAGAACTCAGTAATGTTCGGTTGTCGGAGGACGAGGACAAATGGTCCTGTTCGATTTCAGCAGATTCTGTTTTCTCAGTGAAGGGTGCGAGGGTTCATATGGATCGAGTTATCTTACCTTCTTCCAATATTCCAACGATTTGGAACAAAATTATACCCAGGAAGGTAAATATTTTCTTGTGGCGCTTTATTCATGATTATCTCCCTCTTCGTTGGAATCTTTCCACAAGGGGATTAGATATCAATTCTATTATTTGTCCCGTGTGCAATAATGGTGTCGAAGATCGCTTGCATTTGTTCTTTGGGTGTTCTTTTGCTTTGGATGTTTGGCGTAAAATTAATTTATGGACCGATTGTAACATGCCTCATTTCAATTCTTGGGAAGACTTCAAAGGTTGGATCGACGATGAAAATTTGGCCCCCAATTCTAGAATCAGACTTGAGACTATTGTTACTACACTCTTATGGGTCTTGTGGCGTTTCCGGAACGGGATAGTTTTTAATGAACTTTTGTGTAATCGAGCTAACTTAGTTGATGTAATCTTTTTGTATTCTTTTAGATGGCTTAAATATAGAGGTCATAGAGTGTCTAATTGGCACTCATGGCGTCTATTCCCGTTGTAATTTCTCCTTTAGCGTCTTGCTAAGGAGCGTTTTTTATATATTCCTTTTTGGCCGTTAAAAAAAAAAATGTAGCTATGTATGTGTTTTCTTGCTTGTTGATATACATATATAAAAAAATGCCACCAAACACAGCGAAAACAATTTTTATTACACTCTTGTCAACGGTACCAGAATTTGGGTGTTGCCCTTTAGACCGAACAACGGGCACGACCTTTTGACTCTCACAATTTAAATATACTAGTAAGTTAGATTGCGTTCGATAAAATTGATAAAAAGTTAAATGTACAGTTTGAACTAGATACTAAATGATAAAACCCGTTTAATAATCAAATGTACACAATGAATGATGTTAAATTACTATATTAACATTTTTCATGAATAACTAAGAATATAAAATTATTTGATTCGCTCTAAAAGCATTCGGCAAGACTTATTGAGTCGACAGCAAGCGTCGATTTATTGGCGACTTGACTAACTCTTAGATCCTATATTAAATTTCAGACATAATTAAAACTCACGAAAATTTGATTTTACCATTTTCATGGTGTTAATTTTATTTTATTTTTTAAAAAAAATCCTACTTATTGGTCGGAGGTTCATTCGGAATCAATCTCTCTATCCGTCGAATAGAGAGATTGATGACTTTCTCTACTTTTGAGAGTGTTTTCACTCTGGGCGGGTGCAGAAATGACTTGTCTTTATTCTCGGATAGGAGAAGGATTATCTATATCTCACATCCCCATACACCGCTTATATGGTATTGGGTTTTCTTGTTGTTGTAATTATTTGATAAGTGTTAATGTGTTATACAAATCAAATCATTTAACATATGTCCATGTACGCTAAAATATAAAACACCCATCAGCATAAAAAAAAACTTGTTTTTGAACATAAATTTCAATTGTGCGTATTCTCAAGTATAACATTTATGGAAAGTCACCTTCACTTGGGAAAATGATATAAAAACTGCCCTAATGTGGGACAAACCAACGACAAACTGCCATAGAGATCATCCACGTCACTCAACCAATTTTTAAGAATACAATAAAATATTTGTAATACAGATTTCATTTAACTTGTCACACTTTATGTATATTATTACTAAACTTTTTGAAAAAATCAAAATATATGGCCATGATGGGCTTTGCCTAACCTCAAATGAAGAAACCGATAGTACCTTGCTACCTTAATGACATCGAACATAAATCTAAACACTTCTTGTCATACTTAATAAGTAGAGATCGATCGAAGTAAATGTAGTGATGACATTTCGAATGCAAAAATTAGGTTGGAAGTACATAATAACTTAAACATTTTATCTCGGTGTATACTTCGCGAAAAACCTCATTGACCATTCGAGATTACATTGAAAAAAGATGGAGGTGAATTATGTACAAAGATACAAATTAAGCACATTACATCATGGTTGAGATTTGAAGAATGCATCAATTTGGTGAAGGCAATGCAAGAGCATGATGATGAGGAGGGTGAGTCGAGTTGACCAAAATTGACCAAAGTACATGCACATCTTCATATGGACATGACTTCACATCCTCATATAGTATGTATATCCCTCTACCTGTGAAATCAATATAACCATGTTTCATTGACTAATAAAGATCAAGATCCACTTAAAGATTAGGATAAGTTATCTAAATGCAGCCTTTGGGGGTATCATTAACACGCATAAAGAGTGTTGTACATAATCATTAATTTCTCAATGACAGTTCCAAAGGTTGTATTTAGAAAATTCAAGATAGAATGAAATCATGAATCCAAATATGATAAAAAAAAAAAAAAAAAAAAAAAAAAAAAAAAAAAAAGATTGTAAGAAAAACGTGGCTAACCAAATCAAAACATGCTAGTAATGAAGAAACTAACAATAAAAAACTGACGTTAAACAAAAATGTAATGAAATTTAATCACAAGGTGACTTTGTTAACTTAACGATATACTTGAATACTTTAATGGATAATAATAATAAAAAAAGGTCAAGAAACTAACGACGAAAACTAGAATGAGAGTTGATTACGAGAACATACTCTTGTGATGGGCAGTGTGGAGCTTAACCCATAGTTTCTTGAGTGGACGAAAGAGGGATTGAAGCCACCCCATTTGAAGAAAAAAAGAGATAAAACCAAATGTTGAAGTTAAGGTTGGTGAATTCAAGAGGGCACCTAAGAAGGGTTGAGCTGAGGTTGCTTAAACATGGGTGAATCAATCAATTTTATATATTACTTAGAAAAATGCAATACTCATTTGCATTTCCCTTGAAGGCCAATCATACACTTTTTCTTATAGGTGTAGTGTCACTGTTATTTTGAATACACTTTTTCACTTTCTAGTAGAAGAACCCATCTTACCAATTACCTTTTCCTTTTACACTTCCCTTAACCCTTCTATCTTTTCAAAACAACATAATAATTTTGGTATTATGTTTTATAGGTTTGTAAACTATATTTACCAAATAAAACGATTGAACGTTTTTATTTTTATCACAAGTATATATTGAGGTGGACAGGAGAGAGGGTAGTTAATGAAAATTACCGATCAATTTCAGTAGTATTGTTGTTTAAAGAGGATGAACATGAGGTTGATTCTGTCTAATGTTTGATATTTGATAATCTAGAAATGTTGAAGATCACAGACTACGCAATAATACATTGAGAAATTTCATACAACGCTTTTTAAATTTTCATCAAATTCAATTTATGGTGACGTTCCCTAACTTTTTGTACTATCACAAAAAGCGGGAGAACATCACCGTGAACTCTCACAAAAGTGAGAGAACGACACTCGTGAACTCTAACAAAAAGCGGGAGAACAGCACCGCGAACTCACAAACTTGAGAGAACGACACGTGAACTCTAAGTGGGAGAACGACAACAATTGAGTTCGTTCACATTCACTAGCATTTGCATTCGCTCTGTGTGAGTGCAAACTTGTTCAAAGCCAAGTAAAGAGGTACACGAATAACATCTTGGCCACTGAGGAAGCATACTACTTCTCACGAAAAAAGTTCGAACGCTTGAGAACGATTGGTGTAAAATGCAATTTAAAAAAATGGCGTTGTCGTTGTAAAAGTTTTATAAAAAGTGTATTTTAATCAAGTCCCTAACAATAATAATCTATTTAATACAAGTAAACAAATGACACAAGCTAACGATTTAGAAAGCTAACATCTGTTGCTACTTGATAGCCTCAAACGATATGGATCATTAACCCTGACAAACCGAAGATAATACTTTACTGCTCTAGAGATAAAATCATGGCTAAAGTACTCAATGCCCACATGATATGTAAACTATTCAACAACAAAGATCTGAATGTGTTCAGAGCATAAATACAATATTAATGAATTTACCATCTAGCAGATGAAGGCCAAGGTTTTTCATTTGAGATACTTTAATCTAAAACTGGCGAGTCGTAAAGCACATTGTTGGTGTCTTGTTCCAGCATCATATAGATCATGGTTATCATCCAATCA
This sequence comes from Rutidosis leptorrhynchoides, assembly GCF_046630445.1. Lineage (NCBI taxonomy): Eukaryota > Viridiplantae > Streptophyta > Magnoliopsida > Asterales > Asteraceae > Rutidosis > Rutidosis leptorrhynchoides. The sequence goes on from NC_092335.1 coordinate 491,921,388, forward strand.
TGGTCCGTTTTCTACCTCGTAGTCTCACTGTCACAAGTTTATAAGCAATTTCATAAACAATATACAAAATAACTCTTATGCTAATATGACCCAAATTTAAATACAAGAGTTGATACCCAGTTAGTTTAGCAAGTGCATTATAAGCTAAGAGATCACTGGATTGAAACTTCCACGCGCGCGCGCGCACACACACACACACACACACAAAAACTGCATAATGTGAAAGAATAAGTGAAATAAGATTATACGGTTATACCTTGACCGAGTTTGTTAAATGTGGATGACCATTGCTTTGAAGACTTCTTATATGCCGCAAGTATCTTATCCATCTGTTCAAGAACATAAAACAACGGTTACGCTAAATTATGGGGTAATGTGTATCTTCGTAAGTTATGGATTATTAGGATGCGTGTTTTGATCGTGATTATAGCGACTTGGAAAAAAGAATCAACCAATCATTTGATTAAAGTTAATAAAAAAGTGATTATACATTTATGTCAATGATCACTCGTCCTACACAAATTTCTTACTTGCATAATGTGTAAAAACAAATATCTACTCGAACACTTAAAACTGAGTATCGGGATCTTATATCAACTCAATTTTGATGCACATCTGAAAACAATCTTAGTGCAATTTAGATAAAATAAAGTACTACATAGTAACTGACTTACCACATTTCCACATGAAGAATGCATCGAGAGCAATGCGCGTTCCAGTACATACAAATCAACAGCTTTGTCTTCTGGAAGGGTTGATATGAAGCCCAAACCAAAATCGATCAACACCTGTTTAAATAAAGAAAAAGAGACTATTAACCCTATATTCAAACTTTAAAAAAAAAAAAAAAAAGATGGATAACGAAATTGAACAAAGTTCAAGTACCAGCTGGTTGTTACTACTACGCCATAACATATTTGATGTGGTCAAGTCCCCGTGAATGACTCCACCATCATGTAATTTCCCGATGACATCACCAATCTGCAACGCAATGTCATCCATCTTTTCTTCAACAACTCCATGCAATCCAAATTCAAGAAATATATCTTTGATTGACGGACCTTCAACATACTCAAAAGTTAGTGTATGTGATTTCGGGTCTACCGCGTAAAGCACGGGAGTAGTAACTCCAAGCCGTCTAGCCTTTGTCATACACCTAGCCTCCTGTGCATTGTGAAAACATAAATAAATAAAAATATCATAACAACCAGGTAACGTCTTTTTGAACATTATAAGTATAGGTGGCAAGATGGGTAGTGTGGGAACTGATCAAAATACATTTGAGTTGAAACGGGTCAATTCTTAGTAGGGTCAAATGGAGTCAGGTTAGGTTGACCAGCAAAAATGATCAGTCTATATAAGATAGTGATTATAACTTTTAAGAAGGTATTACGTTAAGGAATGTTATCACAATTACAATCTAAACATTTTGAGTAATGTTTAGGCAGATTATGTGCATCAAAAAAGAGTTCAAGCAATTTCAGATCGTTTGACATGTGCTGCCCATTCCCTGTTTACCGAAAGTAATCATCTGACATGTTTTTAAAATAAAACAGCCGAATCGACCACTTCTGAAGTTAATCGGTCAAAAATGCATCCTATAATATAAAATTAAAAATAACAATCATCAATCAGACAACAAACCCCATTTAACCGCTTGATTGTGAGCTTTGCATCTAAAGTCGGGTGCCTGTACTTCTTCGAGAATCGTTCCTTGATAATCGACTTCCTTCCACAAAATGTTGACTCAAAAACTCTCTAACACACATCAATCAACAAAAAAGGAGAAAATGATTATATATAAGCATATAAGTGTCTCAACAATATCATATACAGGTGGTAAAATTAATTACAAATCCAACGACGCGCTACAATAACTATACTACTTAACACCGCAAAGCATTATGAGATAACAATTAACAAATAAACTCACAGCTTCAGCTCCTTGCTTTATCAGAATCAAAGAGCCGCCTTTGCTGTTTGAATCAGTATCCATATTTCTTTAACTTGCAATTACTTGAGTTTTGCTTCAGCTAAATGCAGTTCTAAATTCAAAAAATATAGATACAAACCATTACACATATCATAATAATCAGACTGTACTACTACTGCACCATCACTATATACTGATTTGCACTTCAAATTGCATCGAAGCTTATAGAGTTAGTTGCTCTTTACAATGTAAGATATAATTCTCTCTTGGTAATTTCATCGAACAGGTTGTTTGCATTACAAAACTTGAAGTATGTTAATAAAAAGATATAATAGACAGCCTACATAATAATATGATGCTTTATGCAGCTTGCAATTACTAATGAAAGAGTATGAAACCTGGAATCGATAAAACCCTAGAAAAGTAGCGTACCTTATGAGGGCGTGCAAACGGGCAAGACGGCTGAGGGATTTATATTTTTGAGTTTCTTTTGGCTGTTTTTTATTTTTATTTTTTTATTTTTTTTTCTAATCGGGGGTAGTAAAGGGTTAATGATCCGTATAGTCTATCTAATCTAAGAGGAGATGATAGGCGGAGACTAAATATTTATCCACGCACACTTAATTATTAATTTAGTGTCATTTTCTTACTTACGATAATGGAAGTGTAACTTCTTAGATAAATTTAAGGATATATTTGTATGCTTTATGATAAAAAATGTGTATAAATCAAAAGTTAGTGTGTGAGTATCACCTCTCATACTCTAAGGCTATCAAGATATGGTAAATTGTTTTATTTTTGTGTGAAAATTGTTGCAGACGTGTACTTTGAGAAAATACTAGTTTAAAGACCCGTGAAATCAGGGGTTGATAAAAGAAATATATAAAAGGGGATTTTAAAATAAAGACATACATTATCATTAAATCGTTTGTGTTTACTACTACAAAAGAATGTTCAACACAAAAGACTTAACTAACAGTCAACATGAAAGAAGGTAGATAAACAATTGTATATACTTATTTTATAACTTGAGCAAACTGCTGCTTGACATCAGTTGAAACAAACTGCTTGACTAAATGTTCCATCATTTTATCATCACCCAAGCCATCAACACCACCTGATTTATAACCCGCTATAGATTTCAAATCCTTGATGGTCTCCTTGGTCCATCTATCCACATAAAAACAATAAAGCATTTTTAGTACGAAAAAAATATTGAGTACTTTCCAGTTTTCAATGCCAAAAATCGTATATATTCTGCGCAAATATATAGTATAAGTAGTATGTAAAAGAAGATGATAATGACTCAATAAGTATGATAGCAAAATAAGTTGGTCCCAAGTACAACAACGTTAATAGTACTACAATAAAATAAAATGACATTATTTTTATCAATAATATCGAGAAGCCGAATATACCTTGCCTTAGCATCAAAGATTCTTGACTTGGGAGCGTGTAGTTTGGTCTAGATAAGTTCTGCAACTACAAACACCTAGCTTTATGCATACATCAACATTAAGCCCACAAATATAAGAAATTTTAAACACATAATGACCCATGAATAACAAACTCAAATCAATGACATGTAGTGCAAAATTAAGTTTCAAATGTGCAATGTAAGGGAGTAAAACAGATGATAAGAACTCATACCTTCTATCAACACATGCACTCTTTAATAAGGGGGTAACTCAGAGTTCTTTTATAATATCTGCTCCAAACTGTAATGTAAGTTTAAAAAAAAAATATAATTATTTTTACTATTTTCTTAAAATATTAAAACACCATGGTTGCATAAAAGCAATATAAGCAACAATAAAGAAGAATGTGCAAACGGCCAAGTTTTTGAAACCACGACAAAGCATGAAACCTTATTAATACTTGCATGATGACGAAATCCAATCTCGTATTTGAACCATAATAGAAAACTTCGAAAATCACTTTTTTAAGCATGTCCATAACAGCAGAAACAATAAAAAAAAAAAAAAATGAAGATATATTATACATAGAATAGTTAATCACAAAATGACCTTCTAAATGACAATATAGGCATCCATATAAACTCTAACTTTATATACTTGTATTTGTATATAATACACATTAACTTCAAGGTGTTTTGTAACAAAGTGTCAAAGTGTTCTCAATCTTCGGATGAGTATGCTTCTTGTTGTAAATTGATAACATAACTAACAACAAACCAATTTCAACCAAAATGAGAGCTGCCAACTTATAAGATGTCTTTTTTACGCAAGTCAAGTACTAAAGATTTTTCTTAGATAATGAATGTTCATGACAAAATATTCATGAGATAATATTGAGACATTTAAACCAATTTACCAACAAACCACCCCCAAAGAGAATCTTCCTAAAATAAGTACCTGACTTGTAATTGCCACTGTCATATGGCAGAACTCCTTTTGCAAAATGGATTTGTGAAGTGAACTCTCAGGCTTTCTACGCAAAGTTTTCCAACACTATTAAAGTAAAATCTAAATAGATAGACGACTCGGTGCAATGTGGTTAAAATTAAAGGTAGGCTGAAAAAAGTAAATAGAATAATGAACACATTTGGATAGGTATTAACTTACTTTAACGTATACTGCACTATATGCTTCAATTCTGCAAAAATTAAAAAACCAAAATCCAATAGATTATCATATGCTAACACCATTGACCTGCAAGTTGAAAAATTAAGGTGTATGAAAAACCAAGTTTAGGAACAACCCATATAAGTACCACTAATACAGTTAAGAACATATATAATTTCAAATATGTTGCTGACCTCATGAAAACTCTCTCTTCTGCCACTCCTCGAGAAACATTGCAATATACTGTGAAATAAAACTGACAGAGAAAAATACCATTTTAAAACCGAATTTTATTCTATCCATCATTTAACAGTCATGCCATAACTTTAGATAAATGTTTAGATACTAAAACATAGTAGATCATACCTCAGGATGCGATTAGTTGCTATAGGTTCATCTCTCAACCGCACAATTATTACCACCCACGAGTTGAATCTCTTTCGGTCATTTCATCAAACACCATGCGTGCGTTCAAACCCACGAGTTTACCTTTTTTATAATACATTTTTTTTTCTCGAACTAACGAAAGGTATATAGAAGATGGAGGCAGGAACAACTTTGTTTTGACTTAATAGGTGGCTGAAAGAGAATGTAGACTTAAGGTTTTGTTATACTTCCTTATCGTTCAGCAAACATTGTGTACAACCGTAATTGTCTTCTACAACCTAATCAAATTAATTGTGAATCAGTTTGCAAAGTTTCCTTATGTGATTGTTTGGTAATCGTTCCTTAACCTGGAGAGATGAAGAGTTAGAAACACAATAATCGGGGATGAGAGAGGTGAGGGGTTCTTTCAATCTGGGGGAAAATTCTTTGGATAAATATTAAGCCGTGGATGAGGGCGGAGGCGTGTTTAAGTACATTTTTTTTAATTGTAAAATAATTATGTTTATGACATCATTAAGGGCTCTCATAATTTTTCTTTATTTTATTTTATTTTTTTATTGAATGAAATAGTCTCATTTATGACATCATCATGTTAGAATTTTAATAGAAACTATAGAATAGATAGATAGAAGATACTTTTGAGTTATGTGGCAAAGTATGACTAGAAATTGAGTATTTTATAATAAATATAAAAATAGAGGATGATATATCCACTCAGTAAATTGATATATTCACACGAAATACCTAATATACTCTTAAATACTCTTAAATGATGTGTTACATAATTCTTATGTTTGAATTTATTTAAGAGTATTACTGGAAAATATTGTGAAACATGATCTATCAAACATGAAATTGAAAATATATCACTACCCATAAAAATAAAGTGTTAAATATTTTATTGATATCAAAAGCCTGATTTGCCTGTTAAAATTGTAACTAACGCCACAATAGCTTCAAATTTGAAGCCCCATAACAACTCTTTAGAGAATTTTTTCGAAGTTGGATCTACGTCGGAAAATCGGGTGTTGGAATTGGGAGGTCACGGCCAGTAAGACATGGTCTAATAGTTAATACTCATCTCCGTCTTATTCTTATTACAAGTGTCCGATTTTAAAAAATCTCACTAGCTTCATTTTTTCACTAATAAGATATCCTTTTTCGCTATATCCACTTTTGATTAGTTGAAATACAAAGTGAGCGCTTAAAATGGTACGTCCCATTACAATATTTTACAATATATATACTTTCTCTGTTTCAATCTAATAGTTCGTAGACGAAAATATCATTAACGTAGTGTATTTTTTATTTATTTTACAGATTTATCACTTACCTTTTACCTAACTTATTACTTTACACATGTAAAATGAGGGTAAAAGAACTTCATCAAATTTTATTCGGATCTCTTTTTAAAACGGACTATCAAATAATTATTTAATGACCCATTAAAATTGATGTAATTAAGGCCACTACTTGATGTGAAATCAATTGCTGAACATGAATATACTATAATTAATTCAAAAATCCATCAATTCGAGCTAAATTTTATGAAGAACATTAGCGTGACGTCATGAAAAATAACTTCAGGAAAAAACAAAATTCAATCACAAATTCTTAAAATTAAACTTCAAATCTGATCATAATCGTATCTATAATACTCAATGCACCTACAGAAGCTCAAATCAATCCATAACATCAAATAATTTGCAAAATCATTGATTAATCGAATAAATTCTAAGATGTTGAACACCTTAATCATCAAAATAACTTCTCTAAATCGGGGGGGCTGTTTTTGTTTGTTTAGTGTGCATGTCATAACACAAATCTATACTACCGATTATATACAAGCCTATGGGGTCACAAACTTTAGCATTTAGACACCAATTATTATATATTGTTGTTATATAATTATAACCTATAGTTCAAAAAAGAAAGTAAAAGTATAGTTTAGTTAAATATAATTTAATTAAACAAAATGCTCAATAAGTTTTCGACCACAAAATATTATGTGTGTTTATTTTAATGGAGATAAAATAAATAAATATATGAATCTTATATTGAGTACAGTGAATTTGACAAACAATAAAGGGGATGTGACCTTTTGACTTTTTGTATTTTGGTCATTAGCTGGTTACGACTTTTGCTCCGCAAATTTCGCAATAAAGAAAGAAGTTAATTAAATGGTTTGTGGGCTAGTGCAATACAAATACATAAATATAGAAAATGATTTTCAATCATGCTATGGGTCTGTGAAGGCAGATTCATTCATCACCATAAAATTACTCTGTATATTAAAGAAATAAGGGATGCTGTCCCATGTGATTTTTAGCAAGAAACAAAAGGGATTTCTTCCTTTTCGATCAAAACATCATCGCAATAAAATTAAAGAAACCAATTTTCTTTGCGAGTATTTGAGCATTACAAAGAAGTAGATCAAAGTCGGTTGTGATTCTATTCTATTATTAAGTAATATATATATATATATATATATATATATATATATATATATATATATATATATATATATATATATATATATATATATATATATATGTGTGTGTGTGTGTGTGTGTGTGTGTGTGTGTGTGTGTGTGTGTGTGTGATATTACTTTCGGGTTATATATATATATATGGACTAGCATCCAGTTGGTGTTGGTTAACAAGCTGTGTGGATCAACCATAGAGATATTCATACTCTTTGAATATATGTTTCTACTTAGACGTGGACAATTGTTTCTACCGTTCTTGCATCGCTCGTTAAAGGTATATCTAAACTCTAAATTGTGAATTATTTACTTGACAATGATTAGTGGTGTAATTGGATCTTGTTGGGATCGTTAATCGTGTGAATGTTTTACTTGAAAGTTTATAATAAAATAAATGATGTTTATTTTAAAGTTAATAAAAGATGTTTATTTTTCATGTTCCGCTGAGTTTTTTAAAATTTAAATGTACACACGGTTTTCCATCAGTGTTATCAGAGCCGCTTTTACACCGTTTTAATTGTCGTGTGACTATTCTTTAGATTTAGCTTTGTGGTGTATTGGTGAAAGTCGAAACCTTTTTGGTTTTTAAAGTCAACGCGGTTGATTTAGACTTAACCTAATGACGCACAAATATGATTGAAAGAATATCTCTAATTTAAATTGTAGATTTAATTATTATGGCTTGAATATTTATTATAATTGTTGATTGCTGTATTCTATGGTTGTACACATGCATTGTAACCATGGACAAGCCATATGTAGGTTTTAATAATGTAGTTATTAAAATTATGATTGCACACATAGCCCATAATGCCCCGACCTATGTATGATTGTTGTGATTGTTGATTACAACAATATTATGTCATGTTAATTATTTATTTTATTAGAAAGACCATTTTGAAGCCAAAGTTGTATTTTATTTATTTTTCAATTTCATAGTATTTATTTATGTTTATACTAAATTGTAAAATTATTAGATTAGTTATATTTTTTAATTTTAAATAAATGTAATAAGATGAAGATTGAAGATATAGATGCAACGTGAAGTTTGAATTAGAAGATGGCGAACAGGTCAAGTTAACAACGATGGCGGTTGTCAAGTTTTTCACTTGGTTATTGAATCAAGTGGGAGTTGCGATATTACCCTTAGTTTGACCTATTGATCCCATGTCGGCTCATGGGATCAAGCATAGGATTTTTGGGCTAGGCTATGTGTGTGTGATGCATGGTTGTGTTTTATTTTATGCATTTATATTTAATTGTTGATTATAATATATGCTAAATGTTTTTGATAAAAACATCAAATAAAACCGGTAATGAGTTTCAAGATTAAAATTGATGATTTTAAAAAGTTAAACTCTAACGAGTTTAAAGTTAAATATTTTTTGAAACTCAAATAATATATATGGGCAACATCTTTTAAAACTGTTTTAAAACGATACACAATGTGTATTTGTTATTTTTATATATAAAATAAAATAACAAACTAGACGCATAAACACGATTGACATATATATAATTGGTTAAAATGTTTTTTTTTAACTAACAGTGTAGCGAATCTTGTATGCATGCATTATTCGTTGACATGAACGTTTTCTAAAATACCCATCAAATTTAAGTCATGCCATCCAATGAGCTTGCAAACACTCCTCGTTATTTTTCTGATCTAGTGAGACTAGGCTGAATTATAGCCACGAGGTGGATTTTTCGATCTAGTGGGACTAGCGTGAATTTCCACTGTTCCCAAATTGGACGACTTAATCGTATTCACGGTGAGACCTGAGTTCGAGGCAAGGATGGGACTAGGGATGGCACCCGCGGATCATGGGCGCGGATCCACTACATCCATCACCTGCACCAGCGGATTTTTTGAGGATCCATTAGTCCGCGGATCTTGGTTAACGGATTTATTTTTAGATCCATGCCCGTACCCACGGATATTCGCGGGTTGCGGGTTTACCCGCGGATCTTATCCATGAAGTATATATGTAAATTAAAAGTATTCAAAAAACAAAAATAAATATCATTATGAAATTCAAAATGACATGAAAAACATCATCCAATCATATACCCATGTTTATGATATAATATAATGAGGAAACGTATATTAATTATACTTTTCTTGCTAATATATGTGAAGCTACAATGTTTAACAATTAACAATCAAAATTTAGTAGCTATAACTAATCATACAGTAGGTTGACGAATTATTAAAATGATAGGTAAAAATTAGATTTATTAAGATAGTCTAATAAACGAAATAATCGATAACATGCTTTGATTATATAATACATGTGATGTGTAGTTGTGGGATGCTCTAGTAACTAAAAAGTTCGATACCACAATGATATGAGGAATGTAAAAACTTATATGGAGTAAATTATTACCTATTTTCCATTTATTCTAGGTGGCGTTTTTCACATTTAGAACGAGTATATCCGCGGATTATTCAAACGGGTATTACGGATTTTCGGATCGATTTTACCCGCAACGGATCTATTACATCCATCACTCACCTGCGACCCGTCAGCGGGTATAAGATTACATCCATTGCCCACCCACGGGTAAATTTTTTTGATTTTATCCGCCCATCACGGGTGCAGGTACTCGCGGATCTCGAATTTTTTTAGATCCATTGCCATCCCTAGATGGGACAAACATGCCATTAGATAATAGTGGTTTGTTGGACTACATATATCTCTAGGTCCCATAAAGATATAAGAGTTGTGCTTTTAATGCAATTGGTACCCGCTACCTACCAATAAACTCCATAACTGCTAGCTGATCAACAGATGTGGCTATGGAACCTCTATGTGGATCTTAGGCTTTCGTAAATTAATTATTTTTTAAAATATTATAAAAACTTGGGTAGTTAATTTATTAAAGCTCAATAAGTTTTAGACCACAAAATATTATGTGTGTTTATTTTAATGGAGATAAAATAAATAAATATATGAATCTTATATTGAGTACACTGAATTTGACAAACAATAAAAGGGATGGGACCTTTTGGCTTTTTTGTATTTTGGTCATTAGTTGGTTACGACTTTTGCTCCGTAGATTTCGCAATAAAGAAAGAAGTTAATTAAATGGTTTGTGGGCTAGTGCAATATAAATACATAAATATAGAAAATGATTTTCAATCATGCTATGGGTCTGTGAAGGCAGATTCATTCATCACCATAAAATTACTCTGTATATTAAAGAAATAAGGGATGCTGTCCCATGTGGTTTTTAGCAAGAAACAAAAGGGATTTCTTCCTTTTCGATCAAAACATCATCGCAATAAAATTAAAGAAACCAATTTTCTTTGCGAGTATTTGAGCATTACAAAGAAGTGGATCAAAGTCGGTTGTGATTCTATTCTATTATTAAGTAATATATATATATATATATATATATATATATATATATATATATATATGTGTGTGTGTGTGTGTGTGTGTGTGTGTGTGTGTGTGTGTGTGAGTGATATTACTTTCGGGTTATATATATATATATATATATATATATATATATATATATATGGACTAGCATCCAGTTGGTGTTGGTTAACAAGCTGTGTGGATCAACCATAGAGATATTCATACTCTTTGAATATATGTTTCTACCTAGACGTGGACAATTATTTCTACCGTTCTTGCATCGCTCGTTAAAGGTATATCTAAACTCTAAATTGTGAATTATTTACTTGACAATGATTAGTGGTGTAATTGGATCTTGTTGGGATCGTTAATCGTGTGAATGTTTTACTTGAAAGTTTATAATAAAATAAATGATGTTTATTTTAAAGTTAATAAAAGATGTTTATTTTTCATGTTCCGCTGCGTTTTTTAAAATTTAAATGTACACACGGTTTTCCATCAGTGTTATCAGAGCCGCTTTTACACCGTTTTAATTGTCGTGTGACTATTCTTTAGATTTAGCTTTGTGGTGTATTGGTGAAAGTCGAAACCTTTTTGGTTTTTAAAGTCAACGCGGTTGATTTAGACTTAACCTAATGACGCACAAATATGATTGAAAGAATATCTCTAATTTAAATTGTAGATTTAATTATTATGGCTTGAATATTTATTATAATTGTTGATTGCTGTATTCTATGGTTGTGCACATGCATTGTAACCATGGACAAGCCATATGTAGGTTTTAATAATGTAGCCATTAAAATTATGATTGCACACATAGCCCATAATGCCCCGACCTATGTATGATTGTTGTGATTGTTGATTACGACAATATTATGTCATGTTGATTATTTATTTTATTAGAAAGACCATTTTGAAGCCAAAGTTGTATTATATTTATTTTTCAATTTCATAGTATTTATTTATGTTTATACTAAATTGTAAAAGTAATAGATTAGTTGTATTTTTCAATTTTAAATAAATGTAATAAGATGAAGATTGAAGATATAGATGCAACGTGAAGTTTGAATTAGAAGATGGCGAACAGGTCAAGTTAACAACGATGGCGGTTGTCAAGTTTTTCACTTGGTTATTGAATCAAGTGGGAGTTGCGATATTACCCTTAGTTTGACCTCTTGATCCCATGTCGGCTCATGGGATCAAGCATAGGATTTTTGGGCTAGGCTATGTGTGTGTGATGCATGGTTGTGTTTTATTTTATGCATTTATATTTAATTGTTGATTATAATATATGCTAAATATTTTTGATGAAAACATCAAATAAAACCGGTAATGAGTTTCAAGATTAAAATTGATGATTTTAAAAAGTTAAACTCTAAAGAGTTTAAAGTTAAATGTTTTTTGAAACTCAAATAATATATATGGGCAACATCTTTTAAAACTGTTTTAAAACGATACACAATGTGTATTTGTTATTTTTATATATAAAATAAAATAACAAACTAGACGCATAAACACGATTGACATATATATAATTGGTTAAAATGTTTTTTTTACTAATAGTGTAGCGAATCTTGTATGCATGCATTATTCGTTGACACGATCGTTTTCTAAAATACCCATCAAATTTAAGTCATGCCATCTAATGAGCTTGCAAACACTCCTCGTTATTTTTCTGATCTAGTGAGACTAGGCTGAATTATAGCCACGAGGTGGATTTTTTGTTCTAGTGAGACTAGCGTGAATTTCCACTGTTCCCAAATTGGACGACTTAATCGTATTCACGGTGAGACCTGAGTTCGAGGCAAGGATGGGACTAGGGATGGCACCCGCGGATCGTGGGCGCGGATCTACTACATCCATCACCCGCACCCGCAGATTTTTTGAGGATCCATAATGTCCGCGGATCTTGGTTAACGAATTTATTTTTAGATCCATGCCCGTACCCACGGATATTCGCGGGTTTACCCGCGGATCTTATCCATGAAGTATATATGTAAATTAAAAGTATTCAAAAAACAAAAATAAATATCATTATGAAATTCAAAATGACATGAAAAACATCATCCAATCATATACCCATGTTTATGATATAATATAATGAGGAAACGTATATTAATTATACTTTTTTTGCTAAGATATGTGAAGCTACAATGTTTAAAAATTAACAATCAAAATTTAGTAGCTATTATTAATCATACAGTAGGTTGACGAATTATTAAAATGATAGGTAAAAATTAGATTTATTAAGATAGTCTAATAAACGAAATAATCGATAACATGATTTGATTATATAATACATGTGATGTGTAGTTGTGGGATGCTCTAATAACTAAAAAGTTCGATACCACAATGATATGAGGAATGTAAAAACTTATATGGAGTAAATTATTACCTATTTTCCATTTATTCTAGGTGGCGTTTTTCACATTTAGAACGAGTATATTCGCGGATTATTCAAACGGGTATTACGGATTTTCGGATCGATTTTACCCGCAACGTATCTATTACATCCATCACCCACCCGCGACCTGTCAGCGGGTATAAGATTACATCCATTGCCCACCCGCGGGTAAAATTTTTTGATTTTATCCGCCCATCACGGGTGCAGGTACCCGCGGATCTCGAATTTTTTTAGATCCATTGCCATCCCTAGATGGGACAAACATGCCATTAGATAATAGTGGTTTTTTGGACTACATATATCTCTAGGTCCCATAAAGATATAAGAGTTGTGCTTTTAATGCAATTGGTACCCGCTACCTACCAATAAACTCCATAACTGCTAGCTGATCAACAGATGTGGCTATGGAACCTCTATGTGGATCTTAGGCCTTCGTAAATTAATTATTTTTTAAAATATTATAAAAACTTGGGTAGTTAATTTATTAAAGCTCAATATCGAAAATACTAAATTGAATCTTATATCTGTTGTAGATGTCAAATAATCAAAAAGTAAACCAAAACACACTTCCTTCTTTGTTGGAGAAGGATAAACTCAATGTTCAAACTTCATAGACTGGCACTGCAACCTGAGAATTGTTCTCAAGCATAAATGGAAGTTGAACAAAATTTAGAACCCTTTATCCATTTTTTCCTGCTGTGGCAGTTGCTGCTGCTCAGCAAAATACTTATCGGATGTTGTTCGATGATCAGGAAGAAATAGGATGGAAGGGTGAAAAAGAATAAGTCGAATACTTTGTGGAAGGGATATGGTAAATCATTTGCCAGTGATAGTGCTCCAAATGAACATATATTTAGGCACAATATCCTTCAAATATGTAAAGCTTTTAGTTGTAATTGTTCTATTTTTATGTAATATTCGTTTAAATAAATAAGCGCGAAGACAAAAGAAGAAAACGACGATTTGAAGACGCAAATAACCAAAAAGCTCAAATGTACAAGATATAATTCAAGTGGTTCAATTTAATGATGAGAAACGTCTAAAAATTACAAGAGTGCAAGCCGCGAAACGCAAAGTACAAGATATCTCCGCGTACGAAAGGACGTTCGAAAATCCGGAACTGGGACCTGAGCCAACTATCAACGCGCGACGGAACGTACCTAAAATTACAAGTCAACTATGCACAAGAATATAATATAATATAATATAATATAATATATATATATATATACATATATATATATATATATATAATTAATATAAATTATATATATTTAAATAAAACGTCGGCAAACTAGAAAACAAAGTGATTGAGCTGGATCTAGATGGCCATGCGATCGCATGGCCTTGCTGCCTTATTCCCATGCGATCGCATGGCAGGGAAATGGTGGCCAAGTCTATAAATTCAGCATATTTCGGACGAGTTTTAACACATCCTTTTCTTTTCCTTCTCTGTAACGAAAACATATATATGTATTTATAATATTAAGTTTAAATTAAGTTTAGTAATAATTGGGTTAATGTAAGAAATGTTGTAAGGTTTTGTAAGTCGAAATTCTGTCCGTGCAACGCTACGCAATTAATCACCACTGTAAGCTATGTTCTTCCTTTTTAATTTAACGTCTCGTAACTAAGTTATTATTATGCTTATTTGAGCCAAAGTAATCATGATGTTAGACTAAATATTAAGACGGGGTTATTAGATTTTGTACCATAATTAAGGTTTGGACAAAAGACCGACACTTGTGGATATTGGACTATTGACTATTAATATATAGGGGGTATTGTCTAATCGAATGACAACTCATTAGAATCTGTCGAACCTATCTTCAAATTAGTTAATCTAATAATTATTAAAATGATTATGTATGTTCTATTTAGTGACGTTTATACGACATCTTTTACGATCATTTAATTAATTATTTGGGTTGGGTAATTGATTATTCATTCTGATCAAGTGGGTAAATTAATATTCATATCTCATTAAAACAGGGGTGGATTACATACAAGGATAATTGGTGTAATTGTTAACAAAGTATTAAACCCTTGGATTACACGCAGTCGATAACCTGATGTAATTATTAACAAAGTATTAAAACCTTGTTACAGTTCGAATCCCTAATTAGTTGGAATATTTGACTTCAGGAATAAGGTTAATTTGACGAGCATTTTATAATTATGACCGATGGACTATTATGGACAAAAAACCAGATAGGTATCAAATAAACCAGGACAAAGGACAATTAATCCGGGTAACAATTAATTAAAATCAAAACGTCAAACATCATGATTACGGAAGTTTAAATAAGCATAATACTTTTATTTCATATTTCATCGTACCTTTATTTACTGTCATTTTAATTACTGTAATTTACTTTATCGCAATTTAAATTCTGTCATTTATATTATCGTCATTTATCTTTACGCTTTATTTAAAATCGACAAACCGATCATTAAACGGTAAAACTCCCCTTTTATAATAATAATAATACTATTATATTACTAATATATATAAATATAATTATTTAAAAATATAGTGTACGCAATAAGCCGTCTCCATGTGGAACGAACCGGACTTACTAAATGTGACGGCCCGGAAATTTTCGACCAAATTTAAACTTAATCTTTATATGATTCGACATGATAAGCAAAGTCTGTTAAACTAAGTCTCAAAATCTTGAACTGTTTATATGAATTCATTTAACCATTGACTATTTCCGACGAGTCACGAACAATTGGGTGTAAATATAAATAAGTATGTATATAATATTTTAGAAATTAATAAAGTATACTTTATCATTTGAATTAAAATACACAAATAATATATTAAAATAATTAAGTTGTTAGTAAAATAAATATATATATGACTTCTGTAATATTACATGTATATTGCAAAATACATAAAATAATTAAATATTTAATATGTAATACATTAGATAACTAGTAAATGTGATAAAGTTAATAACTTGTAATAATAACATATTAAATGTAATTACAAGTTAGAAATAAATGTTATAGTCATTTCAATAGTAATATCAAAATTATTATATAAAAAAGTGAAACTTGATATATATAAATTGATACAGTATTATTATTAATAAAAATTATCATCATTAAAAATCATCATTATTATTAGTTCCATTATTATTATTATTATTAAAATTGAAAATGTATATTAAATATTAATGTTATAAAATTAATCTTATCATATTTTTCCTTATATATCTAAAATACAGATATACAAATACAGATTTATATAAATACAATTAAATATATAAATTTCAGTGATATATATATATATATATATATATATATATATATATATATATATATATATATATATATATATATATATATATATATATATATATATAAACAATTATATAAATAGATATATAAAAATCAAATATACATAAATATAATACAATGATATATACAGCTATTATTATTATTACATATACGGTTATATGCAGATGGTATGTATCCAGTTAAATATCATAATCATCTTTAAATTATTATCTGAATCTGATATTAGGATCTTTGTTGTACAAATTCCATATGAGATAAATAACAGTTTTATCTTTTTCCTACTTTATTTCTTCTACTGCTGTAGATTGATTCCTGTATCTAATTTGTTTATGTATCGAAAGCAACTGAGCAAATTGTGACAAATTCTGTTAAACATCAGTTTCACTTTTTATTTTTTGTATTATTATGTATTGTCTGTTCTTAAGTTCCTGAGATATATAGGTCAACCATTTTTTTTAAAGACAACAATTAATCCTTATAAACCACCTTAATCACAAGAATACTCCCATCATCATCAATTCTCGATTAACAATTCCTGCTGCTATTTTTTTCTTTCAAATAATTAATATTGAAACAGGTATGGTACTCTGTACGTATTTTTTAGCCAAAGACAGAATTCGAATCAATTTACAAAATCTAAAAATGTAGTCTTGTTAGGAATATTTTACTCAAACTATCTGCACAATCTTAGATTCCAATTCTTATTATCGAGTGTTAATTTTGGAGTCAAACTTTTGTTTTCAAAAGTCAACCCATATGTTCTTCGTAAAAATTCGAAATCGTTTCATGTTTTAAGTAAAATTAAGTATACAGAAAGTTTTTATATACAATTTAGAATTTTTTTCATTTTTTATGTATAATCTAAAACGTCCTCAATCTTGAAATCAATAATTTTTTTTAAACAATAACAGCGACAACAGCTTTTTATTCATTTTTTTTTCTTTTTCAATCCAAGGTATTACTTATTTATGGTTCTATGTTGAGTATTAAATCCAACAATCGAATTCTGTATACGAGTAACTTGATATGTTGGTCAATTAGTTAGAAAGGGAGGAGGATCGATTAAGTACTTGGAGAAGAAAGGGGATGAAACAGAAAAGGGATTTAAATAAATGTACATGGATTTTAAAAACAGAAAAACGTGGATGGAGGAGTGGTTTGAGTGTTTGGCGGGTTAGCAAGGGGTCTTGGGTTCGAGTCCCGTCCTAGACAGTTTATCTCTTTTTGTTTCTAAGGTATAATTTGATATTTATTATTATTATTATTATTATTATTATTATTATTATTATTATTATTATTATTATTATTATTATTATTATTATTATTATTATTATTATTATTATTATTATTATTATTATTATTATTATTATTATTATTATTATTATTATTATTATTATTATTATTGTTATTGCCATAATAAGTATTGTTATTAGTAACATTAATACTATTATGATAACATTGTTAATATTATTAATTAAAATGATATTGTTGTGTTAGTATCACTAATATTAATGTTATAAGTATTATTAACATTAACATAACTAATATTGTTATTATTATTATTGTTATAATTATTATGATAATGATAATGATAATTATTATTATTATTATTTTTTTTTTGAACGGCAAGATTGCATCAGTCCGGACCGAAGCCTAGTCATCATTTGCACACACACACACGTTCGGATAGGAAACCCGAACCATGGTCACAGGGATCCGAACCCTTAAACCATCCCGAGGGGCAGGCGGGCCGGACCTTAGTCCCGGATCGGGTCGGTACAACCTTCCCTTTGGGCTGACCTCAATGGAGCCTATTTCAGTCCATGTTTAATTTGGTCATTCAGAAGCCAGGTTCGAACCCTGGACCTCTTACCTGGCGAGGGTGTTAAACACCACCGCATACCACTCAGGCAAATGCCTCGGTGACTCCGGCAAATGATAATTATTATTACTCCTAATATTTAGCAATATCATTATTTTAATCAAATAAAGAGTATTATCAAATTCGTATAAGTATCATACAATTAGGATTATAGTTATTATTATTATTAACAAAATTATTAAGTCTAATATTTTTATTAGTAACATTAGGAATTATCATTATTATTATAAACATGATTATAATTATTAGTATTATCATCATTAATATTAATATTAAGATTATTATAATTACCACTAACATGATTATAAATATTATCATGAAGATTACTATTAGGTAACTACTAAAATCATTATCTTAACTATCATTAAATAGTAAAGTTAATATTTTTATAGTTATTGTCATTAATATCATTATTAGTATTATCACTAATAGAAATATTAACATTATTACTTCTATTAGAAAACTTAAGTATTATAATTATTATAATTTTACCATATGTAATATTATTTTAGTATTATTATAATTTCTATTTTTCAAACAAATGATATATATATACTTAATACGTATAACATAACAAAATTTATAATATACAAAATGAAAATATGAAGACAAGTACATATTATTAATAAAAATATGACATAACTAACAAATTCATATATATACAATTGTTCGATTGCAATTATGTGTATTAATATATATAAATGATATAGGTTCGTGAATCCGAGGCCAACCCTATACTTGTTCAATGTCGTCATATGTATTTTTACTACAAAATACAGTATGGTGAGTTTCATTTGCTCCCTTTTTAAATATTTTACAATATATATATTTTTGGGACTGAGAATACATGCGCTGCTTTTATAAATGTTTTACGAAATAGACACAAGTAATCGAAACTACATTCTATGGTTGGATTATCGAAATCGAATATGCCCCTTTTTAGCTTGATAGCCTAAGAATTAGAGAAATGGCCCCTAATTGACGCGAATTCTAAAGATAGATCTATGGACCTTGACATGTCCCATTCGGGTTACGAATGCTTTAGTACTTCGATTATCATGTCCGATGAGAGTCCCGGAATAATGGGGATATTCTATATGCATCATGTTAGTTCAGTTATCAAGCGTTCACCATATGAATGATTTTTATCTCTATGCAGTTTGCGAACTGCCTGATATGAGATTATGTTTATGAAAAACTAAAATATGAAATCTTGTGGTCTATTAAAATGATGGAAATGAATGTTTATGATAAACTAATGAACTCACCAACCTTTTGGTTGACACTTGAAAGCATGTTTATTCTCAGGTATGAAAGAAATCTTCCGCTGTGCATTAGCTCATATTAGAGACATTACTTGGAGTCATTCATGACATATTTCAAAAGACGTTACATTCGAGTCATCGAGTTCATCAAGATTATTATTAAGTCAATTATAGTTGGAGGTATTATGAAATAGTATGCTTGTCGCCAACTTTTGATGTAAAGAAAGCTTGTCTTTTAAAAATGAATGCAATGTTTGTAAAATGTATCATATAGATGTCAATTACCTCGTGATGAAATCAACTATTGTGAATCGTTTATATTGTATATGAACGGGGCATTTCAGTTGGTATCAGAGCGGTGGTCTTAGCGAACCAGATCTGCATTAGTGTGTCTAACTGATAAGTCGTTAGGATGCATTAGTGAGTCTGGACTTCGACCGTGTCTGCATGTCAAAAGTTTTGCTTATCATTCGTGTCGAAAATCATCTACTTATTATCCTTAGGAAATATATATATATATATATATATATATGTATATATATATATATATGTATATATATATATATATGTATATATATATATATATATATATATCCTGCTTATCATTCCCAGTCTAGACACATCTTACTGCATTGATTGCATGAATATTGTATAGACAAAGTTCATATCTTAGCGTATCTGTTATTGTTGCCTTTGCCTGACAGCTTCCGTAGATTCCTCCGTAACTTATGGGATTTTAGTATTATATGCATATGTAAATTATGTATTGCAGGGTACTAATCTACATCCTATAATCTATTTCTTATCGAAAATACTTCATCTGATCGTACGAGATGAATCTCTCAACCAGTTCGAGTCCCTCAGATTTCGATAGCTATTCCGACAGCTATTCCGATAGCTATTCCGACATGGATATTCACCTAAGCTCCGAAAATGGTGTCATCAGAATGAATCAATCAATCAGCCATCCCCAATTCATCTGATGAGTTCGTAGTCTCCTCAATCATTGGAGACAAGAAGAAGGTGATTCCTTCCATCCACCAACCGAATTCACCTCTTGGCGAAGAACCTGGAGCACTTACCGGTGAACCAGTCCGAAACACCATTTTCACCCTCATTTCCCAAATACCTCACCACGAGTATATTCTATCTAAAATTCTAAACCTTATTCATCCACTCACTCTGACCGACAATCATCCCGGAATAAAAGAAGAAGTCAACGAACTTCGCGCTCGAGTAATCAATTTGGAGAATATGGTGCAAAATTTACCAGCTTCAGCAACATCACCGGCACCAACAGTACCATCAGTAACAGCACCAGTACCATCACTAATCCATGCCTCAACATCTCATTCTGTACCTCGAGCATAATCTTCGTTTTACACCTTGTTCTACATCTATTAATTTTCGTTCTACGAATCGTTCTATATCATTTATCTTCACGGAACATGGCGATTATGTAATCTCTAAAGTCTTAGAGATTAGCTATTCTAGCTCAAACCGAAAAGAAAATGAGATTAATATCATATTAATTCATTAAATCCATGATTAAATCTGAAGAAAATATATATGTAAGTATATTTTCATAAAGATTGTAATTAAAAATTCTTTCGTACAAACTGTTAATGTTGAAAATATTTTAACGGGTAGGTAATACCCGAGGAATATTTAGATTTCACATTAATAAGTTACACTGTACATTCTTCGAATCTGATTCAATAGTCATTTACTATCCTACTTACATCCACAGATATACGTATCCGTTCACCACAGAATAATCAATTTCATTCAATTTCATATTTGGATTTTGACCTATTAGAATCCAACAAGTGGCATAATGAAGAAAACATTGGACAAAATAAAATTTGTTAGAAACAAACAATTTAACTATGAGAAGAATTTTGTTAAGAATTCACGTTAACTGTTCCTAGCTAACTGTTTACATTTTATTATCGCAATTTATTTATCGCAGTTTATTTATCGCAATTTAATTATCGCAATTTTATTTATCGTCATTTAATTTCTGTTATTTACTTTACGCACTTTATTTATCGTCATTTAATTTCTGTTATTTATTTTTACGCACTTTAAATATCGGGACACGTATACAAGGTTTTGACATATCATATCGACACATCTATATATATTATTTGGAATAACTATAGACACTCTATATGCAGTAATGTAGGAGTTAGCTATATAGGGTTGAGGTTGATTCTACAATAATATATATAGTTTGAGTTGTGATCGAGTCTGAGACATGTACACGGGTCACGATACATATTAATTAATTCAAATATTATATATTAAACTATATATGAATTATTGAACTGTTAACTGTGGACTATCGACTGTGAACTGCCAATATTGGACAATTAAAATGAATTAAAATATTAATTATAACATATGAAACTAAACAATTCTTCAAGTCTGCCACTTGATTTCATCTTAAACCTCATTTGTACCTTGACAATTCTAATCTGCGTTTAAACCTTTCATGTTTCTTGAAAATACCTCAATCGAGAGGATAAACCAACTGCATTTCATCTACGGAAGGAAAGATTTATGCATATAGTTATGCACCTGAAAAACTCTCGGAAACTGAGTAAACGTTTAACACATAGCTGTGCTAATTCCTCAGTGTTATTATTACCCAAAATGACTTGATAATTCCTTTCAAAATAGCCAATTTTGTCACAGCTCCAGCAAGACAACTTCGACTTTTCATTCAAAACAACCTTATTATAACCTTGATATATATGCGTGCTCATTTATTGTTATCAGAGAATCTTTCGTATTCAACCAAATTACTATCAGCGTTTAATCATATAAAAACATAATTATCCTGAAACCACCTCGGATTGATAACCGATGATTCAGATATCGTAGCATTAAATGCAGAGGAAACAGAAACATGAAATATAGTCTTAAAGGCCAAGAGTTTGATGATGAAGAAAGGAGTGTTAGGAAAGATCGATAGAAAATTTGGTAATGAAAAATGGATTGAGCTAACCATGAAGGAGACCAAGGACAAATACAAGGACCAAACCCAATATTCATAGAATCCAGGTAATTCTGGATCCGATGAAATCTTTAGAGAATATCTTGCTCCGTACTCATGTTAAAATCTTGCGGAAAATTTTTCTTCATCAACCTTCGAACTTAGAAATTCCAAAATATCATCATAAATATCTTCGATATTTCTGAGGATATTTTCATAAATATTCTTGTCCGAAATTATCTACCTCTTTGTATTATCTGTATTACATTATATTGGAAACTTCTGTAAAATCTAAGTATAAATCGTGAATGAATTGTGGATAAGTGTTGGGAATTGAAGCATGGGTTAGTATAATATAATGACGCCCAGCCAACGTGATTATATTACAGTAAGCCATGCTGAGTTTCTAATGAAACGTGATGATGGTTCACAGTAAATCATACCATCATCATGTGTCATGTTACACAACTCTTTCATTCTACTTAACCTCCGAACCTATCAAGAAAAAAAAATATATTCTTGATAGTTCTATCTTCTGTAATTTTGGTAATTTAACCAATAAAATTGTGCTATTACAAATCTTCTGCTTAATATATTATGATCATTCAGAATTTCATACATATGAATTCTGGACCATTATTCGCTTGACTTGGAATCGGGAAGGGAAAACAAGAGCATGGAGCTCAGAAATATAAAGGAAAATACAAAGCTGATCACAAACACATAAATTACAAACCGTGTATATCAATGCGTATAGCCATATAAAGACACGGGAGAATTTGAAATACTATAACCCCAAGGTAATAATAGAAGTAAATAGATTCCTCCGGTGGTAAATGGAAAAGAAGAATGACAGATGCGATAGTTAGGAAAATATCAAGAATCAGAACTGGATGAAGCATTTCCACAATATTTTGGAAGTATGAATGGAGGAAGGAAGTATAAGAATGGTGAGAATATTAGAACGGAAGAAGTTCATTTATAGTGAAAATATCAGACTGAGCAATCGAGGCAGATCAACACATTTAATTAAAGAGATCTTAATTTCCATAAATTCCGAAGAATCAGATCTTATAGATTTCGAAGACCTTCTTTTTAAATTCCTTGAATTCCAGAATTCAACCATGACTAGTCAAAAGTTATGATGAAACTTGTCTTTCTCATTTTACTATTTAGTGATAGCTTCATTTGTACTCTTTGAGTAACCGAATTGTCTTATTCATATTACTCAACGAAGATAAAACTCTATTTATCAACTCATATTCGTCATGAAAACATTTTTATTGTTAGCCATGACGACCATACTCAAATTTCGGGACGAAATTTCTTTAACGGGTAGGTACTGTGACGACCCGAAAATTTTCGACCAAATTTAAACTTAATCTTTATATGATTCGACACGATAAGAAAAGTCAGTTAAACTAAGTCTCTGATGTTATGCGAGGTGTATATGAAATAGCTTATATTTTATTAGAAAAAACTATTAAATAAGATACAATTTTACACAAGATATTTATTTATTTATAGAATGGATATACTTAAACCTTGCTACAACACTTATAGACAGTGTACCTAATCGTACAGTAGTATAGTTTTTAGTAAGTCCGGTTCGTTCCACAGGGAAAAATCTTTAAACAAAGCTTAACGCTATATTAGTTTTAATTTATAAAAATACAAATATATATAAGTAATATTATTATTATAAAAGGGGGTTTTTACCGTTTATTGATCGATTTTTCGATTTTAAAACTTTAGTCGCAGTTAAAACCTAATGTAAAATATTAAATAAATAAAAGACTTAATTTAAAGCGTAAATTAAATAACGATAATGAAATTGCGATAAATAAAAGTGCGATAAAATAAAATTACGATAATTAAAGAGTACGAAAATTAAAAGTGCAATTAAATACAAAGACAATAAATAAAAGTGCAATTAAATACAATAACAATAAATAAAAGTACGATAATTAGAAGTGCAATTAAATATAAAAATAAAGGAATTATACTTATTTAAACTTCCGTAATCATGATGTTTGACGTGTTGATTTTAGTTTATTCCCATGGGTTAATTGTTCTTTGTCCTGGATTATTTAATATGTCCATACGGATTTGTCCATAATAGTCTATCAGTCATAAATATAAAGAGCGAAAGCCTTCGTCAAATTATTCTTATTCCCGAAGTCAAATATTCCAACTAATTGGGGATTCGAATTGTAACAAGGTTTTAATACTTTGTTTAATGAATACACCAGGTTATCGACTGCGTATAAACCATGGTTTTACTACTTTGTTAACAATTACACCAATTACCCTTGAATGTAATTCACCCCTGTTTCAACAAGTCTATTAATTATTAATCCAGTTCCGTGTTCGGTAAAATGAATAATTATTGGTATTTATAGATATCCCGCCCACCGTACCCAGTCAAGCGTATGTGGTTATATATAAATACGTCAAATTATAAGTTTATATATTAAATTAACAAGGTATTGTTTAGTTAATATAAAACCCATTAATAGCCCATAGTCTAATTTCCACAAGTGTCGTTCTTTTATCCAAACCCCAATTATGGTACAAAGCCCAATTACCCAATTTTAATATTTTTAGCCCAACATCATGATTACTTCGGTATTAAATAAGCATAATAATAACTTAGCTACAAGACATTAAATTAAAAAGGTTGAACATGACTTACAATGATTAAAAATAGCGTAGCGTTACACAGACAGAATTTTGACTTACACCCTTACAACATTCGCTAACATACCCTTATTATTAGAAATTAAAATTAAAATTAAAATTAAAATATAAATTATATATATATATATATATATATTTACGTATATAGATAGAGAGGATGGATATATGGATATTTAAAACTCGTCAAATGCGTTGGCTTTTATAGGCAGTTTCAGAATTGGGGACTCCGCGAGTCGCGGCATTTTTTCACTAGATAAGTTTTTTGGAATAACCCTTCACCGGTGTTTGCAAATTGTTTTTGTGGGTTTAGTGGGTTTCAGATTTGAAATTTTTAGCTCAAAACTTGTGGTTTTGTGTCACCCACTTGCTAACCTTGTATTGGGAAAGCAACACGTCCAGTATACTTGCTCCGTATATTACCTTTCGATAAACTACCGCCTGGTTGTAAAGGAAAGCGTTGAACAAGCAACTGTTAAGGCAATGTCCCCTGACATGCTTTTAATTATGGTCTATAACGTGCCGGATGCAATTACTATCCTTTGTAGGAGCAATAGTAAAGCTCACCCTTATAATTTTCCGGTCTGGCACAAGGTCCTGTCTTCGACCATGCTATGCAACCACCGTTCTTACGGTTGACACCCGATTTGGTTCAGGTAATGAACGCATTGAAAATGGGTTTTTAGAAAACAAATCGGTTTGAAATTTTGATCAAAATATTTTCTCGTTCAAGCTCGAGTTTAGATATCATTGAATTCCATGAGTTTGTAATTCTCAATCTTTAAGGTCAATCTCAAGGATTGAGTAATATCAGGCTTAAAAGATGATTTTTAATCTTTAAGGAGATTATCCTTTCTGGGGGTCTGATTCAGTAGTCTTATCAAGCTAATTTGCACGGCGTCCTCCCCATTTTACAAGACAGATCCTCTCATGGTTAGGATAAGTCTGACCACTTGGCGACCCTGTTTTATGCTGAGGTCCGTGGATTTCCTGCTGATTTTAGTGATGACTTTTCTAGATTTTTTGTCAACCTACAGCTGGTCTGGAAGACAACTTCATGACCTAAATCAAGAAGCGCATTTCTCTTTCAGAAGACTTTACTTCCATTAAATGATGGAATTGATTCATCGTGTAGATCCATCGTTCTTTCAAAAGTATTACCATAAACCGGGTAAAACTGATTATTTTCGTCCAAAACAAAAGTATTTTCAATTATTTGTACAAAAATATGTGATATATGTTTTGAATAACTTGGTAAAAATTTCCCACACTTGGCTTTTATTTTCCTTTATTTGCCTTTTTATTGTCCTCTATTTCATTTTAAATGGATTCTAACATTTTGGTTTGTTTCTCAATTTATGTCTTTTCCAAGGTAACAATAATTTCGGTGTTAACACCTAGTTTTATCGTTCATAAATATGTATAAACATGATTTTAAATTCATTTAGTTGAAAATTTTGAAAATTTTTACTAGAATTGGGTAGTCAGTATATAAGACTAGAGCTGTTCTTTATTATCAGAGAGCACTAGATTCTAATACAACTACTGCTTTACTAGTATTTCTAATGGTAACCAAGTGTATAAAGTAAAAATTTTAAAATCCGAAAGAATTTAACCCCTTCCCACACTTAAGATCTTGCAATGCCCTTATTTGCAAGAAATCAGTAACAATTTAAATTATTGAGGGTGATTAGCGTAGAAAAATGATTAAATTTTACCAAAGTTTCCAAACATATTGGCGTTTTTTTTATAAAAAGGTTATAATTTCTAAAACATAAATTAAATTCGTCAATTCAAAGCGCGGTTTTTAAAAGCAAAGATTTTTGGGTTTTTTTTTTTAATGTTTTTGGCATACTTTAATTCAATAAGATTAAAAATAATGATAATAAAAGTTCTCGTCCCTCCCTCGGGTAAAGCAATTTTGGTTCAATGACCTAGTCTTCAACTCACGACGAATTTTAAAAATCATATTTTTAACTTACGAAATAAAGTAAATTTTTGTTTTTAAATTCACACCAAACTTAAATTTAAAATGCATAAAATTAAAAAAATTCACACCAAACTTAATTAAAAATTCATATTATAAATTCACACCAAACTTAAATTTAAAATGCATAAAATTAAAAAAATTCACACAAAACTTAATTAAAAATTCATATTATAAATTCACACCAAACTTAAATTATATTTTTGTTTTTATAAATACAAACTTATATTAAAAATATTAATTTTCCAAATATTTACAATTTTAAAAGTTTACAATATTTATTTAATATTAATTTATTAATTTTTTTAAAAAATGGTAAAAATTAAATTTAAAATCTTTTTGGCTTTTATCCCACTTTAATCAATCAAATATTATCAAAAATATGCGCCCCTCTTTTCGGTAAAGTAATTTCAGTTCCATGACCTAATTTAACTCATGACGAATTTTTGAAATATTTTGAGTTGATTGATTAAAGATATTTATACCTTAAAAATAAACGTTAAATTTCGCAGTGATGTAATAAATTTTTGTATGATATCAATAATTTCGGTTGCAAGACCTAATTTTATTGAATACCAATTTAATACTTTATAGCGAACAAATTAGCGTTTATTATCAAAAGGTTAAAAATAAAAATAAAAATAAAAAATGAAAACTGTACAAACTTACCTGTGAAATATATTTCTTAGTGATATGCTCTAGCCCACTCATAAGATAGTCGGACTAATTGGTTCTCCATGGCTACATAGGCGTAACCTCGAGCATTTAACGTTTTTTCTTCTAAACATATGAACGGTCCATCTCTGCATAAAGTAACAAATTCGGTGTTTGAATAGGTTTGATTATTTGAACATTTACCTTCGTGTGACCATTTTCCGCATTTGTGACGTTTTTCAAGGTGTCGTGCTCTTCTTTTCGCTGCGGATTTTGATTTTCCTTTACCAAATTGTAACTTATTATCTTCGCATCTGGATTCTTTTCTTACTCCGTCCAATTTACCTCTTATTAATGATACCATTTCACTTGGAAGTGTGTCATTATTACGTTTAGTGATCAAAGCGTGTAGCATTAGACCATGGTTTAGTTCACAGGAAGTCTTCATTTCGTAAAAACCTAAAAAAAATAAAAATTCAGAATGGGGGGAGAAGACTAGTTCTTTAGGGTCTGCTAGGGAAAGACCATTCGGGTTCCATTTTCGAGAACTACACGAAAACAGAAAATCTAACTCTAACAGAAATACATAAACCTCCCTACACTTAGTTGAAATTGTGATTAACATTATTTTCAATTGAATCATCAACAACTTGTATATCTTTGACTTTTACTTCAATCCATTTGTTGATTTCCTCCGTAACTTTCACAAATTTAACTAACATCGCCTTTTCTTTTGGCGATAAATTGGATACTAATCGGTTACATAACTTAAAGTTTCCTTTAATCTTAGCATCGTGAATCCGTTTATAAAGTTTCTTCGTTGAACTGTTAAAAATGGGTTCATCTAATTTCGTATCATCAACGGCATTCTTTGTGATTGGATCATCATTAAGTGTTTCTTCATCTTCCCCACACTTATGCGTTTTTATTGGTCTAATAGTTTTGGTTGGTGGAGATCTAAACTTTCGGTTCACAAAGGTGATCGATGTATCGCCATCCCTAAGTGTCATTCTACCTTCTCTTACATCAATGAATGCCTCGGTAGTTGCTAAAAATGGGCGACCTAGAATTAGAGGAATATCAAGGTTTTCCTCCATATTAATCACTATGAAGTTTGCAACAAAGGTCAAACTTCCCACGTTAACAAGTAAATTATTTACTATTCCAACCGGGTGTTTAATGGTTTGGTCAAATGATTGAACACCTATTTTGGTTGGTTTTAATTTACCCATGCCTAATCTTTTGTATAAGGAAAGAGGCATAATATTTGCACTTGCTCCTAAATCTGCGAGTCCATTATATACAGCACCATCATTAAGCAAGCAAGAAATGATAAATTCACCCGGGTCTCCTGCTTTAGTAAGTCGAGTTGGTTTGTAAACCTTTTTCGGGTGTTCTTTTCTTGGTTCTTTCACTTCTATTTGAACTTCTTGTTCACATTTTTCTTCATTTCTTGGAATGGGAGGTTTGTATAAGAATTCTTCTTCATCACTCAAATTTGACTCCTCCCTATATTCCAATTTTGATTTTTCATATGTTGTAGATAACATATTTATGTTTTTATTTTGAAGGTTTTCTTTGGTGGTGAAATTATGATTAACTTCATTGTCAACTTCCATCGGACCATGTATGTAATGTTTAACTCTGTGACCATTAACTTTAAATTCAATCCCATTTGAATTTATTAATTCTACTGTTCCGTATGGGAAAACTCTTTTGACTATGAATGGTCCAGACCATCTTGATTTCAATTTTTCAGGAAATAGCTTGAATCGTGAATTGAAAAGAAGAACTCTGTCTCCTTCTTTGAATTCTTTTGAACTTCTGATTCTTTTATCATGCCATTTCTTCGTTCTTTCCTTATAGATTAAGGAATTTTCATATGCTTCATGTCTTAATTCTTCTAATTCGTTTAATTGACTTAACCGTAGACGTCCGGCTTCATGTAAATCAAGATTACATGTCTTCAAAGCCCAAAATGCTTTGTGTTCAATTTCTACTGGAAGATGACATGCTTTTTTGTAAACGAGTTTAAAAGGTGTGGTTCCAATTGGAGTTTTGTAGGCTGTTCTAAAAGCCCAGAGTGCATCCTCCAATTTTATGGACCATTCCTTCGGATTTGATCCTACGGTTTTCTCTAGAATACGTTTTAATGCTCGGTTGGTATTTTCAACTTGTCCACTTGTTTGTGGATGATATGCGGTGGAGATTTTATGAGTTACTCCATATCTTTTGAGAACTTTCTCAAGTTGATTATTACAGAAGTGAGTTCCCCGATCACTTATTAAAGCTTTCGGTGTTCCAAACCTTGCAAAAAGACGTTTTAAAAAATTGACTACAACTCGTGCATCGTTAGTTGGGAGAGCTTGTGCTTCCGCCCATTTAGATACATAATCAATGGCAACGAGAATGTAGAGATTATTATGAGATTTTGAAAATGGACCCATAAAGTCAATACCCCAAATGTCAAATACTTCACATACTTGAATGATATTTTGTGGCATTTCATCATGTTGACTTATTTTTCCGGCCCTTTGACAAGCATCACAGGATTTGCAAAGAAGGTGCGCGTCTTTGTAAATTGTAGTCCAATAGAATCCAGCATCATAAACTTTTCTTGCTGTGAGTTGAGGCCCATAATGCCCTCCTGTTGGTCCTGTGTGACAATGGTTTAAGATTTTACTAGCTTCATCTCCGAATACACATCGGCGTATTATTCCATTGGGACAACTTTTAAACAAATGTGGATCTTCCCAGAAATAGTGTTTTATATCACTAAAGAATTTCTTTCGTTTTTGGTACGACAATCCTTTTTCAAGGAATCCACATACTAAGTAGTTTGCATAGTCTGCAAACCATGGAATTTCATTATAATCTATCTTCAATAGATATTCATCAGGAAAGTTGTCTTGTATGGCCGATTCATTTAGAACTTCTAATTCAGGATTTTCAAGACGAGAAAGATGATCAGCGGCGAGATTTTCTGCTCCTCTTTTATCTCGGATTTCAATATCGAACTCTTGTAAGAGTAAGATCCAACAGATTAATCTTGGTTTGGCATCTTGTTTCGAAAATAGGTATCTAAGAGCAGAATGGTCGGTATAGACCACCGTTTTTGCTAGAACGAGATATGAACGGAATTTGTCTAAAGCAAAGACAATAGCAAGGAGTTCTTTTTCAGTAGTTGTATAATTTGTTTGTGCTCCTTGTAATGTCTTACTAGCATAATATATAGGTTGAAATCGTTTTTCAATCCTTTGTCCTAAAACGGCTCCCATTGCAAAATCACTTGCATCGCACATTAGTTCAAACGGTAGATTCCAATTTGGTGTTATCATGATCGGCGCATTAGTGAGTTTCTCTTTAAGAATATTAAAAGATTTGATACATTCATCTGAAAAGATGAATGGAGCATCTTTTTCTTGGAGTTCATTCATAGGAGTGGCAATTTTAGAAAAATCTTTTATGAAACGTCGATAAAAACCGACATGCCCTAGAAAACTCCTAACTCCTCTAACATTGGTAGGATGTGGAAGTTTAGCAATTACATCTACTTTAGCTCTATCCACTTCAATTCCTTCCTTTGAGATTTTATGACCAAGAACGATGCCTTCTTTAACCATGAAATGGCATTTCTTCCAATTACGTACTAGATTTGATTGTTCGCATCTAATAAGCATTCGTTCAAGATTAACTAGACATGTTTCAAATGTATCACCGAAGACTGAAAAGTCATCCATGAAAACTTCCATGCATTCTTCTATCATGTCGTGAAAAATCGCCATCATGCACCTTTGAAAGGTTGCAGGGGCGTTGCAAAGTCCACATGGCATGCGTTTATAAGCAAAAGTACCATAAGGGCACGTGAACGTGGTTTTCTCTTGATCCTCGGGTGCTATTGGAATTTGAAAATATCCGGAAAAACCATCAAGAAAACAATAGTAACTATTTCCGGCTAATCTTTCCAACATTTGATCAATGAAAGGTAAGGGAAAGTGATCTTTTCTGGTGGCGTCATTTAATTTTCTATAATCAATACACACACGCCATCCTATTACAGTCCTAGTAGGAATAAGCTCATTTTTCTCATTTGTAATGACAGTCATGCCACCCTTCTTAGGCACGCATTGAACTGGGCTTACCCATGGACTATCAGAGATTGGATAAATTAAACCTGCATCTAGCAGTTTAATAATTTCTTTCTTAACTACATCTTGCATATTAGGATTTAGTCTTCGTTGGCGTTGCACATACGTTTTATGACCTTCTTCCATAAGGATTTTATGTGTGCAATACGAAGGACTTATTCCTTTAATATCATGAATCTTCCATGCAATGGCTGGTTTATGAGCTTTCAACACAGAAATGAGTTATGATTTCTCATTTTCAGTAAGAGAAGACGATATTATTACAGGTAATTCAGATTCACCATGTAAATAAGCGTATTCCAAATGGTTTGGAAGTGGCTTTAACTCTAATTTCGGAGGTTCTTCTATCGATGATTTGTATCGATATCTGTCTTCTTCTTTTAGCATTTGAATTTCTTCTGTTGTTGGTTCATATCCATTAGCTATAAGTGTAGCTAACATTTCAGCTTCATCAATTGGTTCATTACTTTCTCCTAAAGAACATTCTCCTGTTCCTTGTAATTCTGGAAATTCTTCTACAATTCTGCATGTGAATCTATAGTTTGAATATAATAGCATGTATCATCTGCAGATTACGGTTGTTGCGTTGCTTTATCAACTGAAAAGGTAACACTCTCGTCCTCTATACTTAGGGTCAGTTTCTTACCGAACACGTCTATCATTGCTTTAGCCGTGTTTAAGAATGGTCTTCCTAATATGAGAGGAACTTGAGAATCTTCTTCCATGTCCAGAACAACAAAATCTACTGGAAATACTAAAGTACCAACTTTAACTAGCATGTTCTCCATTATCCCTCTAGGATATTTTATTGATCTATCGGCTAGTTGTATGCTTA
Source organism: Rutidosis leptorrhynchoides (assembly GCF_046630445.1). Lineage (NCBI taxonomy): Eukaryota > Viridiplantae > Streptophyta > Magnoliopsida > Asterales > Asteraceae > Rutidosis > Rutidosis leptorrhynchoides. The sequence continues at coordinate 491,954,326 of NC_092335.1, forward strand.
TTCTGGTTGGTTTCAATTCTCCAAGGTCTAGTTTAGCGTATAGTGAATACGGCATTAGATTTATACTAGCACCTAAGTCTGCCAATGCTTCTATTGAACTAAGACTACCCAGAAAACATGGAATTGTGAAACTTCCTGGATTAGATAGTTTTCCTGGTATCTTATTCAACAGCACTGCTGAACAATTAGCATTCATAGTAACAGCTGAGAGTTCTTCCATTTTCTTTTTATTCGAGATTAGATCTTTCAAGAATTGAGCATCTCTAGGCATTCCTGAAATTACATCAATGAAAGGAAGATTTACATTTATCTGTTTAAACATATCCAAGAATTTGGATTGCTCAGCTTCAAGTTTCTCTTTTTTCATTTTACTCGGGTAAGGAAGTGGTGGTTGGTATGGTTTAACATAAGGTTTTGCCTTAGCTGTGTTATCTTCATTAACCTTTTCAACTACCGATTTTGTTTCCTTATCTTGCTCAGGTTGTGGTTCTTGTGGAGTAGGAATAGCTTCATCAGAAATTACAGGTACTTCAGGTGGTTTAAGTGTAATACCACTTCTTGTGGTAATGGCTTTAGCTATTTCATTCCAGGGGTTAGCATTTGTATCACTACGTAAACTTCCCAGTTTTCTTTAACCTATTAACCTTGCTAGGTTGCTCACTTCTTGTTCCAAGTTTTGAATAGAAGCTTGTCAATTTCTAAATGCTTGAGCATTTTGTTCATTGGTTTGTTTCTGAGATGTGAAAAACTGTGTTTGAGTTTCAACTAGCTTCGTCATCATATCTTCTAAATTCGGCTTTTTATCATCAGTTTGTGGTGGTTTGTTTTGAAAATTAGGTCTTTGCTGGTTGTAAGTATTATTAGATACTTGTTGATTGCTAGGACCTTGTTGATTGTTGTATGGAACATTTCGGTTATAATTCTGGTTTTGATTGTAAATTGGTCTTGGCGGTTGATAATTATTCTGATAATTATTTCCAGGCCTTTGGTTTAGATATGAAACATTCTCTCTTTGTTCCATTGTTAGCTCAATACTGAGACAATCTTTTGTCAAATGTGGTCCTCCACACTGCTCACAACTAATTCGTATTGAGTGGATATCTTTAGTCATCTTTTCCATTCGTCTCTCGACAGCATCTATCTTTGCTGAAATGGAATCTAAGTCATGGCTAGAATCGACTCTAGCTGCTTTAGATGATCTAACGATATCTTTTTCTTGGTGCCACTCATGTGAGTGGGAAGCAGTGTTATCAATAATTTTGTAAGCATCAGTTTCGGTTTTCTTCATAATAGAGCCACCAGCCGCTATATCTATGTCTTTTCTTGTAGTGATGTCGCATCCTTGGTAGAATATTTGTACTATTTGACAAGTGTCTAAACCATGTTGCGGACATCCTCTTAATAACTTTCCAAATCTGGTCCATGCCTCATATAGGGTTTCATTTGGTTTCTGTGTGAACGTAACAATTTCTCCTTGAAGTCTTACGGCTTTAGATGCCGGAAAGAATTGTTTAAGAAAATTTTCAACTAAAACATCCCATGTATCAATCGCCCCTTCAGGTAACGATTCCAACCAATCTTTAGCTTCTCCCTTTAAAGTCCAGGGAAATAACATGAGATATATCTGTTCATCCTCCACTTCTCTTATTTTAAATAGTGTGCAGATCCTATTAAAGGTACGAAGATGTTCATTTGGATCTTCCTTCGGCGCACCACTAAATTGGCAATGATTAGTCACCATATGTAGAATTTGTCCTTTGATTTCATAATCAGGCGCATTAATGTCTGGATGAGTAATTGCGTGACCTTGGCCAGTGCGTTTAGCTCGCATTCGGTCTTCCATACTTAGAGGTTCCAGATTTTCCATGATTGAATTTGTTGAATCTGAATCACTAGAGGTGTAACAGACTGAAACCCGGGCTAGTTGTAAGTTGTCTATTTTTGCCTTTAGGGTTTGTGCTTAGTCTTAAGTGCTTTTATTTTAATTATTTTATTAGTATTTTAATATAATTGTGTTGTGACCAGTTTGTGACAAGGGTCCCAGAACAGGTTTGTTTATTTTATTTGGACCTCGTTTGGGTTACCTAATCTTGTGCGAAAGATATCATATAACTGGTAAATACCCGTGTGTGATGGGGTATTGTGTTTTAACACAAATATAAGGTAGTGACCAGCTCTTTTCTTGAGGTTTCCTGAACTTTCCTCTCACTCACACATTCACCTAACCTAAACTTCACCATCTTCATCTCAACCCTAAATCATTTGATCTCGAATTGAAGCTTGATTTTGGTGTCAAATCGTTCCTTATGTTGTTGTGATTCTAACAAGGTAAAGTTTGTTTAATTTCGTGATCAAATCAGTGTCAAAATGGGTGTTTTAGTCAAGTTTTATGAAAATGGGGTTTTGTGTCAAATTGGTAGAAATTGATGTTGTTTGTGTTTGAATGTTGTGGGTTTATGTTCTAAAATGTTTAGTGTAAAAGATGTAACCAGTTTTGAGGTCAAAAACGTGTCCAAAGTTGAGATTTGGTGATTTTGGGTTGAAACCCGTCACTTTGCTGCTGTTGCAGCTGATGAACTACCTTCGGCCGATGGTCGTTGACCATCGACCGATGGTGAGGACGATCAGCCGATGGACGAGACCATCGACCGATGGTGTATGATTTCTGACCAGCGGATGTAATTTTGACGATCGACCGATTGGGGGAGACCATCGACCGATGGTGTGTTGACGATCGGCCGATGGATGGGACCATCGACCGATGGTCTTAGGCAGTGAAATTTTTACTAAGTGTGGAATTCTAGCCGTTATGCTGCCCGTTTGTATTTTGGTGTTCAGGATGTAAATTTTAAAAGTGCACAAGTGTTAAGCATGAAAATTTTAGCGGACGCAAATTTTTACTAATTTGCTATAATTCGCTGTCAGTGTGTCTAATCTTGATGGGAACACTATTCTAACTTGGTTTTTGCTGTTCTCAGGAGGTAAGGACAAGGAAGAAGCTCAGAAATAATAACTGAGCAGTTGCTGGTAATTGGTGAGTGGGTATATCTCCGGATAGAGTTTAAGTAGCATATCATGCTACTGTGGTTGACTCTTTTACCATGCATAGTGTAGGAATTGCCATGATAGAATAATATCGTTTGCCTGATGTTGTATGTGAATTATGTGTACACTGTGTGAATGGCACCAGTCGGGCCTAGGGAGACTGGGGACTCGAGACCGTGCCTAGGAGAGGTTAGAGTCCGTATGAGGTCAACCGTGCCTAGGGGAGGTTGGGTCCATAGGCTACTGATTGTAGAGTATAGTGTGAATGATGCATCCCCTGCATCTGGATAATTATACTGTGAATTGAGTAGCAGGGACTATCGGTAGACTCAGGCCCGATCAGCTAGGAGTCGTGTGCTCGTACAAGCCGCCGATCCTCGTATTGTCTTATTGTATGCTAGTTGGTAGTTAGCAAGTGTTGTGTTAGTATATAGCTTGTGTGTGGCTTAAGCTATATCTGTTAGATAGATTCCATTCACTTAGCGGTGCGCTAATCCCCCACATATTCTTCCCTTGCAGGTTTAGGTACTGTTAGTCGGGAAGGGTGCTATTGCAGAAGACATGTTTGACAACCCAACTCTGATTGGGACTTTTGTATAAATAATGTTTTGTGATAACGTAACACCGTTGTGTAAACTTAAACGTAATGACGTGACTTATATTGTGTTTATTATTAAAGTCTTCCGCTGTGTATAAAAAAAAAAAAAAAAAAAAATTTTTTTGCCGGTGTTACAAGTTGGTATCAGAGCATGGTTTGGCAGCAAATACGTGCGCGTATTTTGTTCCCAAACCCTGAGGCAAGTCAAACATGACTGTGGGAGTGGGGGCTAAGTGAAAATAGGATATACGTGTGTTAGTTGTGATTGAACTAACTGTTATCCACTAAGCTTTTGTGTAAGCTGTTTTGTAGCACAGGTATGGCTGATAGAAACGCAACTGGCCCATCTAACCCCGGAACATTCAGAGCACCAGAAGAGGGTGTTGAGTCTGATGATGATCAGAGTAGTTACATCCTTCAATTAGAAAGTAAGCTAAAAGAGGCTGAGGACAAAATTAATGAGCTTGAATTGGCAAGGCATTCTGGAAATGATGATACACCACCTGGATTCCCAACCGTGCAATCCCAAACGATACCTAACGTGCACCAGAACCAGTTTCAGAATCAAATACCTAACCAATATTATATGCCACCGCAAAACACTTTTACTTACCAAAATCCCATGATGATGAATCCATACCAAATGCAAATGTTTCAACAACCTTACATGCAACCACCCAAAAAGTGTACTTATAAGAACTTCCGTGATTGCAAACCCTCTGAGTTCTCTGGAAGTACTGATCCGACTGTAACTCTTAATTGGTTGCGAGAAGTTGAAAGGGTATTTGAAGCGTGTCAGTGTGAACCCGAGCTGAAGGTAACATATGCTAGTAGACTGTTGAAAGGTAGGGCTATGATTTGGTGGGATTCTTTGATTTCTAGTATACCAAAAGAGCAAGTGAGTATGATCACATGGGAGCAGTTTCATGGGAAGGTGTGTGAACAATATTGTAACCCATTTGATATGAACCGAATCAAGACTGAGTTTCTTGAAATGAAGATGACACCTCAAATGACGATCGATGAGGTAGTAGAGAAGTATATGGATAAACTAAGGTTTGTACAACAGTGGGTGCCAGACGAAGCGTCTCGTATACAACATTTTGTTAATATCATTTTGCCAGAGTACCGAACTTTTGTTAGAACGGCTACGTCGTTGTCTCAAGCGGTTGTGATGGCTAAGATGGTAGAAAGTGATGTTCAGGCCGCCAGAAATAGAATGTTTGGTAATGTGCTACAACAAGGTGGACAAGTATCTGGTCAATCAGGATCTAAATTTAAGAAGTCTAGTGGGTTTAAATCGAAGGATAAAAGTGGCCAGAGTAGTACTGGATCTGGATCAGGTAAAGGGAATTGGTGTCACACGTGTCGATCTTCTCACAGTGGTCAGTGTTCTGAGGCTACAAGAAGATGCTTAAAGTGTGGTGTTGTTGGGCATGAGTCTTCAGCATGTCCGTATCCGAATAGTGTGTGTTAGAGTTGTCATAAACCAGGGCATCGTGCAGTTAGTTGTCCATCGAAGAGTGGTAGTTCCGGGGCAGGGTCAGGGGCGCGTTCAGCATCAGCTGGAGGGTCAACTGCCTCGAGTAGGCAGAAGAGGAAGAACCCTCCAACAGCAGAGGCTAGAGCTTTTCAGATGTCGGTGGAAAATGCTGTGGCAACCGACGAAGTAATCACCGGTATGTTTCTAATCAACTCAATACCTGCTCGCGTATTGTTTGATTGTGGTGCCAATAGGTGTTTTATGTCCCTAGATTTCTGTGCTAAGTTGAATTTACCAGCTACTGTGTTACCCAAGCCGGTTAGTGTAGAAGTAGCTGATGGTAAGACCACACCCGTCACAACCTATGTGACTGGGGTTTGTATAGAGATCGAAGGGAAGTCTTTCCCGGTGACTTGTTTAGTGTTACCTATTCCTAGCTTTGATGTAGTACTAGGAATGGATTGGTTGAGCTCGCTTAGGGCTAATATTAAGTGTGATAGGAAAATGATTACCTTTCGTTCGACCGATGGAACCCGTGTTGTGGCCCGAGGGGAGCGGGGAGGGTATAATTTTCTGTTGATAACCATGATGAAAGCGAAAAAAGTCGATGGAAAAGGGTTGTGATTCGTTTCTTGCTTATGTGATTGATGCGAAGGAAGAAAAGAGAACAGTGGCCGATATTCCAGTAGTATCAGAATTTCCCGAAGTGTTCCCAGATGAGTTACCAGGTCTACCGCCGGTAAGGGAAGTCGAATATAAGATTGAGTTGGTTCCTGGAACAACTCCAGTTGCCAAAGCTCCATACCGATTAGTGCCGTCTGAAATCCGTGAAATGATGTCACAGATTCATGAGTTATTAGATCGTGGGTTTATCCGACCGAGTTCTTCACCGTGGGGTGCTCCGGTATTGTTTGTTAAAAAGAAAGATGGGTCAATGCATATGTGTATTGATTATCGTGAATTGAACAAAAGAACTGTGAAGAATAAGTATCCGTTACCTCGAATAGATGATTTGTTCGATCAGTTACAGGGTGCTTCATTCTTTTCTAAGATAGACTTACGATCCGGATATCATCAGGTTCGTGTTGCTGAATCAGATATACCGAAAACAGCGTTCAGAACAAGGTATGGTCATTATGAATTTCTTGTCATGCCTTTTGGGTTGACGAATGCGCCAGCAGTCTTCATGGATCTAATGAATAGAGTGTGTCGTCCATTATTAGATAAGTTTGTGATTGTGTTTATTGATGACATATTGGTGTATTCGAAAATAGAGAGTGAACATGCTGAACATCTGAGGTTGGTTTTGAACTTGTTAAAACGTGAGCAACTATTTGCAAAATTTTCAAAGTGTGAATTTTGGTTACGTGAAGTGCAGTTTTTGGGTCATGTGATTTGTACCGAGGGTATAAAAGTTGATCCGACAAAGATAGAAGTGGTAATGAATTGGAATTCTCCGAGGACTCCGACTGAGATTAAGAGTTTTCTGGGATTGGCTGGTTATTATCGCAGATTTATCAAAGATTTCTCCAAAATAGCGGGTCCATTGACTAAGTTGACTCGTAAAGATGTAGCCTTTCGATGGACTGATGAACAGGAAAAGGCTTTTCAGATTTTGAAACAGCTACTGTGTCAGGCACCAGTGTTAGCTTTATCAGAAGGTTCAGACAACTTCGTGGTATACTGTGATGCATCATATGCTGGGTTGGGTTGTGTATTAATGCAAAGAGATAAAGTAATCGCCTACGCCTCGCGACAGTTGAAATTTCATGAGAAGAATTATCCAGTGCATGATCTTGAAATGGCTGCAGTAGTGTTTGCTTTGAAACTGTGGAGACACTATTTGTATGGAACCCATTGTGTTATATGTACAGATCACAAGAGTTTGCAGTATATCTTCTCACAGAAAGAATTGAATATGCGTCAGAGACGATGGCAAGAGTTGATCAAAGATTACGATTGTGAAATTAAATACCATCCGGGTAAGGCAAATGTGGTTGCAGATGCGCTAAGTCGTAAAAAGTCAAGTGAAAATGTGAAATTTCTTCGTTTGAATATAACTTCAGATTTGATTAACAGCTTAAGAACCGTTCAGGCCTGTGCTTTGGAGGACGAACATATTAAATATGAACAAATGATCAAACGAAAAGTGGACTTAAGTGATGACTCACGTGGACTAAAGACTTTAAACAATCGTGTTTGGGTACCTAAGCTTGGAGATTTGAGGGATTTAATTATGACAGAAGCTCACAAATCCAAATTGACAGTACATCCGGGTAGTAATAAGATGTATCATGATTTAAAAGCAGTGTATTGGTGGCCGACAATGAAAACAGATATCGCTCGATATGTTGAAAAGTGTCATATATGTGCTCAAGTGAAGGCAGAACATCAGAAACCTTATGGTTCGCTACGTCAGTTACAGATTCCAGAGTGGAAATGGGAACATATAACGATGGATTTTGTGACCAAACTACCAAGAACTCAGAAACGACACGATATGATTTGGGTAATAGTGGATCGTCTAACTAAAAGTGCTCATTTTCTTGCTACTCGTGAAACAGCTTCGTTAAGTGAGTTAGCCGAATTGTATGTTAGAGAAATAGTTAGTCGACATGGCGTGCCATTATCGATAGTTTCAGACAGAGATTCCAGATTTGTGTCGAATTTTTGGAACAGTCTTCAACAGAATTTGGGTACACGTGTGAATTTAAGTACAGCTTATCATCCTCAGACAGATGGTCAGAGTGAAAGAACGATACAGACTTTGGAGGATATGTTAAGGGCTTGTGTGTTAGAATATGGTGGTTCGTGGGATACACATTTACCGTTGGTCGAATTCGCGTATAATAATTCATATCATTCGAGTATAGGGATGCCGCCCTATGAAATGTTGTATGGTCGTCGTTGCAGAACTCCGACTTGTTGGTTAGAAGCCGGGGAGAAACAGTTTGCAGGTCCCGAAATTGTTCAAATGACAGCCGAAAAAGTTGCAATTGCGCGAGAAAAGTTGAAAGCCGCTAGAGATAGACAGAAAATGTATGCTGATCCGCGTAGACGTCCGGTAACCTTTAGTGTGGGTGAACGAGTGTATCTGAAAGTTTCGCCGTGGAAAGGGGTTATCAGATTCGGTAAACGCGGTAAGTTAGCACCGAGATTTATTGGTCCATTTCAGATCAGTGAAGTGTTGAATGATCAGACTGTGGTGTTAGATCTTCCGCCAGAGTTAGCCGGTATTCATAATACATTTAACGTGTGTTATCTTCGTAAGTGCAAAGTCGATGATGAAACGCAACTTCTTCCTTTAGAAGATTTAAGGGTCGATTTGAATAAGAAATTGGTGGAAGAGCCGGTCCGTGTAGTTGACCGAAAGGTGACTAAGTTAAGATATAAAGAGATACCGATGGTGTTGATTGAGTGGAAACACAGTTTGGGTTCTAATCTTACGTGGGAAACAGAAGAATTGATGAGAAACCGCTATCCTTATTTGTTTGACCAAGACCAGATTCCGAGGACGGAATCTCCTTAAGGGGGGTGGATTTGTAACAGACTGAAACCCGGGCTAGTTGTAAGTTGTCTATTTTTGCCTTTAGGGTTTGTGCTTAGTCTTAAGTGCTTTTATTTTAATTATTTTATTAGTATTTTAATATAATTGTGTTGTGACCAGTTTGTGACAAGGGTCCCAGAACAGGTTTGTTTATTTTATTTGGACCTCGTTTGGGTTACCTAATCTTGTGCGAAAGATATCATATAACTGGTAAATACCCGTGTGTGATGGGGTATTGTGTTTTAACACAAATATAAGCTAGTGACCAGCTCTTTTCTTGAGGTTTCCTGAACTTTCCTCTCACTCACACATTCACCTAACCTAAACTTCACCATTTTCATCTCAACCCTAAATCATTTGATCTCGAATTGAAGCTTGATTTTGGTGTCAAATCGTTCCTTATGTTGTTGTGATTCTAACAAGGTAAAGTTTGTTTAATTTCGTGATCAAATCAGTGTCAAAATGGGTGTTTTAGTCAAGTTTTATGAAAATGGGGTTTTGTGTCAAATTGGTAGAAATTGATGTTGTTTGTGTTTGAATGTTGTGGGTTTATGTTCTAAAATGTTTAGTGTAAAAGATGTAACCAGTTTTGAGGTCAAAAACGTGTCCAAAGTTGAGATTTGGTGATTTTGGGTTGAAACCCGTCACTTTGCTGCTGTTGCAGCTGATGAACTACCTTCGGCCGATGGTCGTTGACCATCGACCGATGGTGAGGACGATCAGCCGATGGACGAGACCATCGACCGATGGTGTATGATTTCTGACCAGCGGATGTAATTTTGACGATCGACCGATTGGGGGAGACCATCGACCGATGGTGTGTTGACGATCGGCCGATGGATGGGACCATCGACCGATGGTCTTAGGCAGTGAAATTTTTACTAAGTGTGGAATTCTAGCCGTTATGCTGCCCGTTTGTATTTTGGTGTTCAGGATGTAAATTTTGAAAGTGCACAAGTGTTAAGCATGAAAATTTTAGCGGACGCAAATTTTTACTAATTTGCTATAATTCGCTGTCAGTGTGTCTAATCTTGATGGGAACACTATTCTAACTTGGTTTTTGCTGTTCTCAGGAGGTAAGGACAAGGAAGAAGCTCAGAAATAATAACTGAGCAGTTGCTGGTAATTGGTGAGTGGGTATATCTCCGGATAGAGTTTAAGTAGCATATCATGCTACTGTGGTTGACTCTTTTACCATGCATAGTGTAGGAATTGCCATGATAGAATAATATCGTTTGCCTGATGTTGTATGTGAATTATGTGTACACTGTGTGAATGGCACCAGTCGGGCCTAGGGAGACTGGGGACTCGAGACCGTGCCTAGGAGAGGTTAGAGTCCGTATGAGGTCAACCGTGCCTAGGGGAGGTTGGGTCCATAGGCTACTGATTGTAGAGTATAGTGTGAATGATGCATCCCCTGCATCTGGATAATTATACTGTGAATTGAGTAGCAGGGACTATCGGTAGACTCAGGCCCGATCAGCTAGGAGTCGTGTGCTCGTACAAGCCGCCGATCCTCGTATTGTCTTATTGTATGCTAGTTGGTAGTTAGCAAGTGTTGTGTTAGTATATAGCTTGTGTGTGGCTTAAGCTATATCTGTTAGATAGATTCCATTCACTTAGCGGTGCGCTAATCCCCCACATATTCTTCCCTTGCAGGTTTAGGTACTGTTAGTCGGGAAGGGTGCTATTGCAGAAGACATGTTTGACAACCCAACTCTGATTGGGACTTTTGTATAAATAATGTTTTGTGATAACGTAACACCGTTGTGTAAACTTAAACGTAATGACGTGACTTATATTGTGTTTATTATTAAAGTCTTCCGCAGTGTATAAAAAAAAAAAAAAAAAAAATTTTTTGCCGGTGTTACAAGTTGGTATCAGAGCATGGTTTGGCAGCAAATACGTGCGCGTATTTTGTTCCCAAACCCTGAGGCAGGTCAAACATGACTGTGGGATTGGGGGCTAAGTGAAAATAGGATATACGTGTGTTAGTTGTGATTGAACTAACTGTTATCCACTAAGCTTTTGTGTAAGCTGTTTTGTAGCACAGGTATGGCTGATAGAAACGCAACTGGCCCATCTAACCCCGGAACATTCAGAGCACCAGAAGAGGGTGTTGAGTCTGATGATGATCAGAGTAGTTACATCCTTCAATTAGAAAGTAAGCTAAAAGAGGCTGAGGACAAAATTAATGAGCTTGAATTGGCAAGGCATTCTGGAAATGATGATACACCACCTGGATTCCCAACCGTGCAATCCCAAACGATACCTAACGTGCACCAGAACCAGTTTCAGAATCAAATACCTAACCAATATTATATGCCACCGCAAAACACTTTTACTTACCAAAATCCCATGATGATGAATCCATACCAAATGCAAATGTTTCAACAACCTTACATGCAACCACCCAAAAAGTGTACTTATAAGAACTTCCGTGATTGCAAACCCTCTGAGTTCTCTGGAAGTACTGATCCGACTGTAACTCTCAATTGGTTGCGAGAAGTTGAAAGGGTATTTGAAGCGTGTCAGTGTGAACCCGAGCTGAAGGTAACATATGCTAGTAGACTGTTGAAAGGTAGGGCTATGATTTGGTGGGATTCTTTGATTTCTAGTATACCAAAAGAGCAAGTGAGTATGATCACATGGGAGCAGTTTCATGGGAAGGTGTGTGAACAATATTGTAACCCATTTGATATGAACCGAATCAAGACTGAGTTTCTTGAAATGAAGATGACACCTCAAATGACGATTGATGAGGTAGTAGAGAAGTATATGGATAAACTAAGGTTTGTACAACAGTGGGTGCCAGACGAAGCGTCTCGTATACAACATTTTGTTAATATCATTTTGCCAGAGTACCGAACTTTTGTTAGAACGGCTACGTCGTTGTCTCAAGCAGTTGTGATGGCTAAGATGGTAGAAAGTGATGTTCAGGCCGCCAGAAATAGAATGTTTGGTAATGTGCTACAACAAGGTGGACAAGTATCTGGTCAATCAGGATCTAAATTTAAGAAGTCTAGTGGGTTTAAATCGAAGGATAAAAGTGGCCAGAGTAGTACTGGATCTGGATCAGGTAAAGGGAATTGGTGTCACACGTGTCGATCTTCTCACAGTGGTCAGTGTTCTGAGGCTACAAGAAGATGCTTAAAGTGTGGTGTTGTTGGGCATGAGTCTTCAGCATGTCCGTATCCGAATAGTGTGTGTTGGAGTTGTCATAAACCAGGGCATCGTGCAGTTAGTTGTCCATCGAAGAGTGGTAGTTCCGGGGCAGGGTCAGGGGCGCGTTCAGCATCAGCTGGAGGGTCAACTGCCTCGAGTGGGCAGAAGAGGAAGAACCCTCCAACAGCAGAGGCTAGAGCTTTTCAGATGTCGGTGGAAAATGCTGTGGCAACCGACGAAGTAATCACCGGTATGTTTCTAATCAACTCAATACCTGCTCGCGTATTGTTTAATTGTGGTGCCAATAGGTGTTTTATGTCCCTAGATTTCTGTGCTAAGTTGAATTTACCAGCTACTGTGTTACCCAAGCCGGTTAGTGTAGAAGTAGCTGATGGTAAGACCACACCCGTCACAACCTATGTGACTGGGGTTTGTATAGAGATCGAAGGGAAGTCTTTCCCGGTGACTTGTTTAGTGTTACCTATTCCTAGCTTTGATGTAGTACTAGGAATGGATTGGTTGAGCTCGCTTAGGGCTAATATTAAGTGTGATAGGAAAATGATTACCTTTCGTTCGACCGATGGAACCCGTGTTGTGGCCCGAGGGGAGCGGGGAGGGTATAATTTTCTGTTGATAACCATGATGAAAGCGAAAAAAGTCGATGGAAAAGGGTTGTGATTCGTTTCTTGCTTATGTGATTGATGCGAAGGAAGAAAAGAGAACAGTGGCCGATATTCCAGTAGTATCAGAATTTCCCGAAGTGTTCCCAGATGAGTTACCAGGTCTACCGCCGGTAAGGGAAGTCGAATATAAGATTGAGTTGGTTCCTGGAACAACTCCAGTTGCCAAAGCTCCATACCGATTAGCGCCGTCTGAAATCCGTGAAATGATGTCACAGATTCATGAGTTATTAGATCGTGGGTTTATCCGACCGAGTTCTTCACCGTGGGGTGCTCCGGTATTGTTTGTTAAAAAGAAAGATGGGTCAATGCATATGTGTATTGATTATCGTGAATTGAACAAAAGAACTGTGAAGAATAAGTATCCGTTACCTCGAATAGATGATTTGTTCGATCAGTTACAGGGTGCTTCATTCTTTTCTAAGATAGACTTACGATCCGGATATCATCAGGTTCGTGTTGCTGAATCAGATATACCGAAAACAGCGTTCAGAACAAGGTTTTACAAATGATTGATTATGATAAACTAATGAACTCACCAACCTTTTGGTTGACACTTTAAAGCATGTTTATTCTTAGGTATTAAAGAAATCTTCCGCTGTGCATTAGCTCATTTTAAGGATATTACTTGGAGTCATTCATGACATACTTTGAAAGACGTTGCATTCGAGTCGTTGACTTCATCAAGATTAATATTAAGTCAATTATAGTTGGATGTAATATGAAATGGTATGCATGCTGTCAATTTTAGATGTAAAGAAAGTTTGTCTTTTAAAAACGAATGCAATGTTTGTAAAACGTATAATATAGAGGTCAAATACCTCGCGATGTAATCAACTATAGTGAATCGTTTATAATATATATGAACGGGTTATTTCAGATGGAGAAGTTAGCACGACTGTATTTGAGGGAAGTCGTCTCCAAACATGGAATACCAATCTCTATTATCTCTGATAGGGATGGCAGATTTATTTCAACAGAATTTGGGTACACATGTGAATTTAAGTACAGCTTATCATCCTCAGACAGATGGTCAGAGTGAAAGAACGATACAGACTTTGGAGGATATGTTAAGGGCTTGTGTGTTAGAATACGGTGGTTCGTGGGATACACATTTACCGTTGGTCGAATTCGCGTATAATAATTCATATCATTCGAGTATAGGGATGCCGCCCTATGAAATGTTGTATGGTCGTCGTTGCAGAACTCCGACTTGTTGGTTAGAAGCCGGGGAGAAACAGTTTGCAGGTCCCGAAATTGTTCAAATGACAGCCGAAAAAGTTGCAATTGCGCGAGAAAAGTTGAAAGCCGCTAGAGATAGACAGAAAATGTATGCTGATCCGCGTAGACGTCCGGTAACCTTTAGTGTGGGTGAACGAGTGTATCTGAAAGTTTCGCCGTGGAAAGGGGTTATCAGATTCGGTAAACGCGGTAAGTTAGCACCGAGATTTATTGGTCCATTTCAGATCAGTGAAGTGTTGAATGATCAGACTGTGGTGTTAGATCTTCCGCCAGAGTTAGCCGGTATTCATAATACAATTAACGTGTGTTATCTTCGTAAGTGCAAAGTCGATGATGAAACGCAACTTCTTCTTTTAGAAGATTTAAGGGTCGATTTGAATAAGAAATTGGTGGAAGAGCCGGTCCGTGTAGTTGACCGAAAGGTGACTAAGTTAAGATATAAAGAGATACCGATGGTGTTGATTGAGTGGAAACACAGTTTGGGTTCTAATCTTACGTGGGAAACAGAAGAATTGATGAGAAACCGCTATCCTTATTTGTTTGACCAAGACCAGATTCCGAGGACGGAATCTCCTTAAGGGGGGTGGATTTGTAACAGACTGAAACCCGGGCTAGTTGTAAGTTGTCTATTTTTGCCTTTAGGGTTTGTGCTTAGTCTTAAGTGCTTTTATTTTAATTATTTTATTAGTATTTTAATATAATTGTGTTGTGACCAGTTTGTGACAAGGGTCCCAGAACAGGTTTGTTTATTTTATTTGGACCTCGTTTGGGTTACCTAATCTTGTGCGAAAGATATCAGATAACTGGTAAATACCCGTGTGTGATGGGGTATTGTGTTTTAACACAAATATAAGCTAGTGACCAGCTCTTTTCTTGAGGTTTCCTGAACTTTCCTCTCACTCACACATTCACCTAACCTAAACTTCACCATCTTCATCTCAACCCTAAATCATTTGATCTCGAATTGAAGCTTGATTTTGGTGTCAAATCGTTCCTTATGTTGTTGTGATTCTAACAAGGTAAAGTTTGTTTAATTTCGTGATCAAATCAGTGTCAAAATGGGTGTTTTAGTCAAGTTTTATGAAAATGGGGTTTTGTGTCAAATTGGTAGAAATTGATGTTGTTTGTGTTTGAATGTTGTGGGTTTATGTTCTAAAATGTTTAGTGTAAAAGATGTAACCAGTTTTGAGGTCAAAAACGTGTCCAAAGTTGAGATTTGGTGATTTTGGGTTGAAACCCGTCACTTTGCTGCTGTTGCAGCTGATGAACTACCTTCGGCCGATGGTCGTTGACCATCGACCGATGGTGAGGACGATCAGCCGATGGACGAGACCATCGACCGATGGTGTATGATTTCTGACCAGCGGATGTAATTTTGACGATCGACCGATTGGGGGAGACCATCGACCGATGGTGTGTTGACGATCGGCCGATGGATGGGACCATCGACCGATGGTCTTAGGCAGTGAAATTTTTACTAAGTGTGGAATTCTAGCCGTTATGCTGCCCGTTTGTATTTTGGTGTTCAAGATGTAAATTTTGAAAGTGCACAAGTGTTAAGCATGAAAATTTTAGCGGACGCAAATTTTTACTAATTTGCTATAATTCGCTGTCAGTGTGTCTAATCTTGATGGGAACACTATTCTAACTTGGTTTTTGCTGTTCTCAGGAGGTAAGGACAAGGAAGAAGCTCAGAAATAATAACTGAGCAGTTGCTGGTAATTGGTGAGTGGGTATATCTCCGGATAGAGTTTAAGTAGCATATCATGCTACTGTGGTTGACTCTTTTACCATGCATAGTGTAGGAATTGCCATGATAGAATAATATCATTTGCCTGATGTTGTATGTGAATTATGTGTACACTGTGTGAATGGCACCAGTCGGGCCTAGGGAGACTGGGGACTCGAGACCGTGCCTAGGAGAGGTTAGAGTCCGTATGAGGTCAACCGTGCCTAGGGGAGGTTGGGTCCATAGGCTACTGATTGTAGAGTATAGTGTGAATGATGCATCCCCTGCATCTGGATAATTATACTGTGAATTGAGTAGCAGGGACTATCGGTAGACTCAGGCCCGATCAGCTAGGAGTCGTGTGCTCGTACAAGCCGCCGATCCTCGTATTGTCTTATTGTATGCTAGTTGGTAGTTAGCAAGTGTTGTGTTAGTATATAGCTTGTGTGTGGCTTAAGCTATATCTGTTAGATAGATTCCATTCACTTAGCGGTGCGCTAATCCCCCACATATTCTTCCCTTGCAGGTTTAGGTACTGTTAGTCGGGAAGGGTGCTATTGCAGAAGACATGTTTGACAACCCAACTCTGATTGGGACTTTTGTATAAATAATGTTTTGTGATAACGTAACACCGTTGTGTAAACTTAAACGTAATGACGTGACTTATATTGTGTTTATTATTAAAGTCTTCCGCTGTGTATAAAAAAAAAAAAAAAAAAAATTGCTGGTGTTACAAGAGGATTCTGATTTAATGGTTCGTTCCTCAACAATCTCTGTTTGAATGATTGGTGGTTCCGGAGGAAAAATTAATGCTTTAGGATCTATTAATCGTCCCTGAATATTCTCCGGATTCTCAATTGTGAGGTCGGGTTCAAAAAATGGATTATCGGAAATTTGAATTGGAGTACTTGGTCGAATGGATGACGATTCTAAAGAAAAATCAACGGCGACAATATTTGCTAGATGTCTTGATCTGGTTACAGGTGGTGAACGTACAAAAGGTGGTGAACGTCTAGCTCGGTGCATTCACTGAATATCCTATTAGTTTTTAAAAGGAAAGAAAAATTATATAAGTTATCCAATTAATAGACTTTTCTGATTTTGCCCACGTTTCGAATAGCCAAAAGATGCAGCAGAGGGGCAGGATTCGTTTGGTCTCAATATAATTGAGTACTGTTTGGCTCCAATAACCCGGTCCACGTACAAATCCAACTATTACTACGAACCAGAAAATTTTGATGTCTATCAATTTAACCACTTAAAATAAATTTTCGTAATTTTAAGAAATTTAGAGAAGAAATAGAATAAAAATCTATGTCCTAAAAACTAGAATGGCGAGAAATAAGAAAGAAAAAGAGTGCGTCGAAAAAGGTCAAAAAAGAAAAAAAAATTGAAAAAGGCGTCGAAAAATGAAAGAAACAGAGAATGACTTATAAAACTTAAAAATACTTGACTAACCCAACCTTATTACTATCACTAACTTAAAATTAAAATTGCAAATTGAGATTACTAATTGGAGTGATAATTGATACATAGGTAAAAGGCGTAGAAAAATAAAAATAAGAAAGTAATGCGTCAAAACTTAAAAAGGAACTAAAAACTAGACATTAAAAGTTGCGTCTAAAAATATTAAAGCTTACAAGAAAAACTATATCCCAAATGGCAATAACTTAAAAAGGTACTAAAACTTAAAAAGGCGTCGCAAAATCCTAAAGCACCTAAATCTTAGTCTAAAGAAAAAACACTTAAGGGATTTTACGGCAAGACCTTAAAATCTAGAAATAAAAATAACTATGGCAAAAACTATGACTTAAAATTAAATACGAGCGAAAAATACAAAAGTTACGCTAAAACGAATAAAAAGGACAAAATATAAAAATACACTAAAAGTTGTAAAAATGTACAATTTTTATAAAAATATTATTTTTATATTATTTTATAAAAGTCTTAATTTTTATATATATTAAAACTAATTATAATTAATTATACTAATTAAATTATAACTTAAACTAATTAATATTAATTAAAAACTTAAACTAAATTATAATAATAATAAAACTAATTAGGGTTAAAATAATAATAATAATTAATTACTCCGTATTAAATGCAGATTAGGGTTCTGGACATGCGTGTCAGGGTGGCTCCGCGAGTCGCGTTACACCTGGCAACAAACTCCGCGAGTCGCGGGGTTTGAAATTTCAGATAAGGTGCTTTCGTTTGACAGGTTTCGGTTTTTAATATTTATATTTTTTTATTTTTCTGTTTTTAATTTAATTAAAATATAAATAAAACTTATATTTTTATAAAATAAAAATAAAGAAACTTTATAAAACTTAAATATTTAACAAACTCTTAAAAATATTTATATTTTTGTTTTTCTTTTTATATTTTCGAATATTTAAAATGTATTTTTACAAAAACGTATTTTTATAAAAGTAAACTAAAAATAAATTTTTTTTTTATTATATATATTAGCGTTGCGCTTCCGGCTTTTAAGCTAGATTTTGTTCCCCGGCAGCGGCGCCAAAAATACTTGATAGTTAAAGCTAAGGGGTATAAAATACTATTAAATTTTCAACGAAAAAACTATTAAATACGATACAATTTTACACAAGATATTTATTTATTTATAGAATGGATATACTTAAACCTTGCTACAACACTTATAGGCAGTGTACCTAATCGTACAGTAGTGTAGTTTTTAGTAAGTCCGGTTCGTTCCACAGGGAAAAATCTTTAAACAAAGCTTAACGCTATATTAGTTTTAATTTATAAAAATACAAATATATATAAGTAATATTATTATTATAAAATGGGGGTTTTTACCGTTTATTGACCGGTTTGTCGATTTTAAAACTTTAGTCGCAGTTAAAACCTAATGTAAAATATTAAATAAATAAAAGACTTAATTTAAAGCGTAAAGTAAATAACGATAATGAAATTGCGATAAATAAAAGTGCGATAAAATAAAATTACGATAATTAAATAGTACGAAAATTAAAAGTGCAATTAAATACAAAGACAATAAATAAAAGTGCAATTAAATACAATAACAATAAATAAAAGTACGATAATTAGAAGTGCAATTAAATATAAAAATAAAGGAATTATGCTTATTTAAACTTCCGTAATCATGATGTTTGACGTGTTGATTTTAGTTTATTCCCATGGGTTAATTGTTCTTTGTCCTGGATTATTTAATATGTCCATACGGATTTGTTCATAATAGTCCATCAGTCATAAATATAAAGAGCGAAAGCCTTCGTCAAATTATCCTTATTCCCGAAGTCAAATATTCCAACTAATTGGGGATTCGAATTGTAACAAGGTTTTAATACTTTGTTTAATGAATACACCAGGTTATCGACTGCGTGTAAACCAAGGTTTTACTACTTTGTTAACAATTACACCAATTACCCTTGAATGTAATTCACCCCTGTTTCAACAAGTCTATTAACTATTAATCCAGTTCCGTGTCTGGTAAAATGAATAATTATTGGTATTTATAGATATCCCGCCCACCGTACCCAGTCAAGCGTATGTAGTTATATATAAATACGTCAAATTATAAGTTTATATATTAAATTAACAAGTTAATGTTTAGTTAATATAAAACCCATTAATAGCCCATAGTCTAATTTTCACAAGTGTCGTTCTTTTATCCAAACCCCAATTATGGTACAAAGCCCAATTACCCAATTTTAATATTTTTAGCCCAACATCATGATTACTTCGGTATTAAATAAGTATAATAATAACTTAGCTACGAGACATTAAATTAAAAAGTTTGAACATAACTTACAATGATTAAAAATAGCGTAGCGTTACACGGACAGAATTTCGACTTACACCCTTACAACATTCGCTAACATACCGTTATTATTAGAAATTAAAATTAAAATCAAAATTAAAATATAAATTATATATATATATTTACGTATGTAGATAGAGAGGATGGATATATGGATATTTAAAACTCGTCGAATGCGTTGGCTTTTATAGGCAGTTTCAGAATTGGGGACTCCGCGAGTCGCGGCCTTTTTTCACTACAAACTCCGCAAGTTGCGGAGTTCGTAAAACCAGCTCACACAAGTTTGTCTTTTAATTTGCCGACGGTATTTAAATATAAATATAATATATAAATAATTTTTAAGAATTATTTAAATATTATATTATATTTATGTGCATAGTTGACTCGTAATTTTTAGTCAGTTGTGTCGAGCGTTGAGAGTTGACTCTGGTCCCGGTTCCGGATTTTCGAACGTCCTTGCGTACAATTTAATATCTTGTACTTTGCGTTTTGTAACTTGTACTCTTGTCATTTTTAGACGTTTCTTATCAATAATTGGAACCTCTTTGATTGTATTTTGTACTTTTGAGCTTTTTGGTCGTTGTCTTCAATTCGTCGAATCTATCTTTTGTCTTCACCTTTTATTATTTAAACAAATATCGCTTGTAAATAGAACAATTGCAACTAAAAGCTTGTCTTTCTTGAGGAATAATGCTATGAAATATATATTCATTTTTAGCATTATCAGTCTCAAAATCTTGAACTGTTTATATGAATTCATTTAACCATTGACTATTCCCGATGAGTCACGAACAATTGGGTGTAAATATAAATAAGTATGTATATAATATTTTAGAAATTAATAAAGTATACTTTATCATTTGAATTAAAATACACAAATAATATATTAAAATAAATAAGTTGTTAGTAAAATAAATATATATATGACTTCTGTAATATTACATGTATATTGCAAAATACATAAAATAATTAAATATTAAATATGTAATACATTAGATAACTAGTAAATGTGATAAAGTTAATAACTTGTAATAATAACATATTAAATGTAATTACAAGTTAGAAATAAATGTTATAGTCATTTCAATAGTAATATCAAAATTATTATATACAAAAGTGAAACTTGATATATATAAATTGATACAGTATTATTATTAATAAAAATTATCATCATTAAAAATCATCATTATTATTAGTTCCATTATTATTATTAAAATTGAAAATGTATATTAAATATTAATGTTATAAAATTAATCTTATCATATTTTTCCTTATATATCTAAAATACAGATATACAAATACAGATTTATATAAATACAATTAAATATATAAATTTCAGTTATATATATATATATATATATATATATATATATATATATATATAAACAATTATATAAATAGATATATAAAAACCAAATATACATAAATATAATACAATGATATATACAGCTATTATTATTATTACATATACGGTTATATGCAGATGGTACGTATCCAGTTAAATATCATAATCATCTTTAAATTATTATCTAAATCTGATATTAGGATCTTTGTTGTACAAATTCCATATGAGATAAATAACAGTTTTATCTTTTTCATAGTTTATTTCTTCTACTGCTGTAGATTGATTCCTATATCTGATTTGTTTATGTATCGAAAATAACTGAGCAAATTGTGACAAATTCTGTTAAACATCAGTTTCACTTTTTATTTTTTTGTATTATTATGTATTGTCTGTTCTTAAGTTCCTGAGATATATAGGCCAACCATTTTTTTTAAAGACAACAATTAATCCTTATAAACCACCTTAATCACTGTAATAACCCTCACTTTTCGACTTCTAAATTACTGAATTAACCCTAGGGTTATATGTCTGACTATATGTATTAAGGGTTGTTATATACAATTAAATATTGACCGAATAGTAATTTTTAGTCAACAATGTACGCTTAAATAAATAATATATTATTAATTTATATAATTTGACATAATTTAACTAAGTATATAAACTTTGTATCACTTTTATTATTTAGTTAATGTATTATATATTTAATTATATAATAAATCTAATTATATATAAATGTAATAATATTTACAAACTTAATAAAACTATAGTTTAATAATTAAAGTCATAATTATTATTAAAAATACAAAATACCGAATTATTTATTATTTTTATGCAAAATTTGTATTTATTAATTAAATAAAACAAAAATAAAAAAAATAAAATAAAATATTATTGAAAAATATTCTTGGAAAAACATTAAATAAATTTGTTTATTTACATAAAAAAAATCCTTAAAATAAATAAATAGATAAATAAATAAATAAATTACTTTTTAATTAAAAATTTTAATGGAAAAACTACTTTTATTATTTTATTTTGTGCATTATCTCATGACCTAACATTTAATACTTTTTAATTTTAAAATCCCATTAAGAATTAAACATTTCTTTTTCTTTTAATTATTTTATTCTTTTTACCTAATTTTTTCAAGTATAAATACCCCTCATTTTTCATTCAAACTCACACCAAAATTTCTCTCATTCTCTCTTTGAAGAATTACTATTAGTAAGTATTCTTTTCTTACTTTTTATTTTTTTTACTTTTCACTTTTTACTTTTTACTTTTTACTTCGGTTATTATTTTTACCGAAATATGTAAATAATGTTATAAATTATATGCAATTAAAAATAAAATAAATAACATGTATACACTATTACTATTACTAGCACCTATAACCTACTACTTATATTGTAACATAAAAACATTTTGGGATATGTATTACAGATGTATAGATCTTCAAACTTTCTTGACGAATGGTTTCTATGAGATTCTAGGCAGAGGGTTTGGATTTCCGATTTAAAGGGTCCTATGGCTCAAGCCCCTAGATCTAAATTACCCATTCGAAGGGAAAGGGGTGATTGGAAGCTTATCTAATACGACAAGTATCCTAAAATGGAAAACACTGATAAAAGTAGAAACTCTCTAGTCATAGAAACTTAGTAAAATAAGAAACTTTCTAAAAATGGAAACTTTATAAAAATAGTAACTTACTAGGAATAGAAACTTAGTAAAACAAACTATACTTAAACACATACTTAAACTTAAACATGGGCAAAACACTTAACTACTCTTAAATGTCAATAGGTTGACTTTCCTGCTCACTCGTTCAACTCTTTATTCCGAGGAATAACACTCTCTCTACTTACTAAGGTGAATTCATAGCCCCTCTTTATTGCTAGCAAACTTACTTACTTTACTTGGGGTGAGACACATGCTGTTTTTACTTTTTACAATTTAGACACAAGTACCAAACTGTTAAACTATGCTATACCCGGCTATGTCCGACTAAGTCCCTACAGTGATATTTTTAATTGCTGCGGCATGCTTAATTATTGGGGGTAGGCCTATCGGGAGTAACGTCCCCGATACATTTGACCAAGTTATTGTATTACTTAATAATGAAATTAAACTGACAAGGATAGACACAACTTGTCATGGGGCAAACTTGAACGTTTAGTCTAAATATCACGCATTGGCATAACTTTTTGATCCTGCGGGAGATCAACTTTACAAACTAAATCTTGTGGTCTAAAACAACGACAAACTTTTTGTTAAACCTATGAACTTCACTCAACCTTTTTGGTTGACACTTTAGCATGTTTTGTCTCAGGTGCTGTTTGATTCAAGCTCTTATACTTACTGCTTATGTGATGCTACTTGGACATAGGATCAAGAGATATCGCATTTATTACTTCTGCATGTGAACATTTACGATATTGTTATTCCTGTCATTGTAACGACATTTCATTTTCCGCTGCGTACTCATTAAAGTTAAATTCATCATTTAGTATTGTTCTCGTTTATTATAATATGTTGGTATGTTTTGATAATAGTGACGTTCCTTCCAGACCCTATTGGGAGGACGTTACAGATTGGTATCAGAGCATAACCAGGCTGTTATAGAGAACCAGGATTACATTTTTATGTGTGCCTTACTTGTTAGCTAGGGTGCCTTAGCAATCTAGGAAACTATAACCTTTCCTGCCTTAGAATTAAAGCACTTAGGATTGCCCCATAATCTTAACGATTATGCTTAAAGATTCTAATCAAAATATCCTTCCTAATGTTAGGATGTCTAATTATCATCAAACGACCAAAATGAATCTTTTCAAGCCAACTGAAAAAGATACTGAAAGGTCTTCCACAGAAAGACCAGTCCAAAGTCCGCCTTATGACTTTGGTGGTCCTCCCTCACCAAATTATAGCCCAAATACTACTCTAAAGTTACATGGGTCTTCTGAATACTATCCAACCCCAAGGAATAAAGACAAGAGGAAATGTCTTGAAGAAACTGGGTCGTCAAAGAAAAGATCCCGATCTCCTTCCTACGATGAAGTTGATGCCAAGTACGAGCTCATGAATCTGCGAAAAACTACCGATGACCTTATTCGCCATATTGCAAGGATCGATGCTCAAATGAAGGAAAAAGACCTAGCGATCAAGAAGCTCATGGAGGAAAATGCTGAGCTAAAGAAAGAGATTATATACATACATTTGTTTTATCCCATGACCGATGTGGACTTTGGTTTGCACCCTTACAAGAAATGCCCGATGGGGGAAGCAATATCTCTCCTACCTAAGAGAAGATGTTGACTTTAGATTGAAGATGGAGGAAAACCGCGTGAATAATCAACTTTCTATGAGGGACCACAAGTACCATGTAATCAACAATGATGTTTCCAATCTTTATGATAACATCGAGTATCTTTATGAGGAACAAAAGGAAAAGAACGACAAGTTTGAGAAGTTTATGAAGGAGGTTGAGGACGAGAAGAAGAAATATGAAGACTACTTCAATCTTAATATTTCCTAGTTATTTTCTATCTATGCAAAGGCTAGGCCTTAAACTATTTCTATCCCCGAATCGTGTAATAAGAAGGCTTGTTTAAAGCCTTGTTCTTAATAAAATAAAGTGTTTCGTTTATATCATATTCATCTTTATTCCACTTAATTTTTTTTTTCAAACTTATGACCTATCAAGTTTTTCAAACTTCTATATGTTATTGAAGATAACGGTTCGTCCACAAGCTCCTGCTACTACTTCAAACACTCACGTATCTTATGCCTTTATGCATCGGTTTGAGAACCGAAAAATATTATTGGGTTATCACAGTATACGAATTGAAATTCTTTAATCAATATCTGGTTACAAATCTCAACACGTCATACCACCATTATTACATAAATGGATGATACATCATATCTTATCATATATTATCATGTCTATAAACTTTGTCTACCACTTATCCTAAATTTCCTCCGTAAATTACGGAAATCTTTTTGCTATAAATACGTATTCAAGGAGACGAATATATCATTTGGTATTCAATACCCATTTCATATCAAACCTTATTCCAAACATATAATATGAATTTCTCAAACTCTTCAAGCTCCAACGGTAGCGTAACCAGAACAAACGAACCAATCAGCCATCATCTATTCTGGATGAATTGGGGATGGGTTCGTAGCCGACTCAATCAATGGAGACAAGAAGAAGGTGATCCCTTCCACCAACCGAATTCACCTTTTGGCGAAGAACCTGAAGCGCTTACCGGCGAACCAGTCCGAAACACCATTTTCTCTCTTCTTTCCAGGGTATCCCATCACGAATATATAATATCGAAGATTCTAGATCTTATTCACCCCCTTGTTCCAACCACCAATCATCCCGGAATAATAGAAGAAGTCAACGAGCTTCGCGCTCGAGTGGTGGCTCTGGAAAATCTGGTGCGAAACCTACGAACACCAGCAGCAGCACCAGCAGCATAACCAGCATCACCACCAGTACCATCAACATCACCACTAACAGCATCAGCTTCATCAACAACAACATTCGCATCCCCCGCCTCAACAACACACTCAGTACCTCAAACATCAACATGATACGCCCCATAGATACCAAGGAATATTAGCAATAAAGAGTTAAGATGTATTGACTCATTCTTCGTGAAGAATTATATATGTA
Source organism: Rutidosis leptorrhynchoides (assembly GCF_046630445.1). Classification (NCBI taxonomy): domain Eukaryota; kingdom Viridiplantae; phylum Streptophyta; class Magnoliopsida; order Asterales; family Asteraceae; genus Rutidosis; species Rutidosis leptorrhynchoides. The sequence goes on from NC_092335.1 coordinate 491,979,658, forward strand.
TACCTTATATATATATATATATATATATATATATATATATATATATATATATATATATATGATTTGGAACAATAATAAATCTTGTCGTACTAAGCAATTACGTGAGAATCTCAACTAGTATGTACTACTTGGTTAATTCATATCACTAATATGCTATGATGTACACCCTTCGCTAATGACTTAACAATTGTTAATCACTGCTTCAGCACAATAAACTCCATTTCATAATAAATCAAGTATAACGATGAATGTATTGATTCATAACTTCATTAGCGAAATATTTCGCAACAATTATGAAATCTCTAAGATTTTGGAGATTATTTACTCTCGTTCCAAACCGCAAATCAAATGAGTTTAATATATATTAACTCATTAAATCCATGATTATATCTGAAGAATACATATATGAACGTATATCTTCATAAAGATTGTAAAAACTGTTAATTGTGAAAATATTTTAACGGGTAGGTAATACCCGAGAAATATTTACATCTCACATAAATACACTGTACATTCTTCAATTTCGATTCATAAATCATTAATTATACTCACTGCCTTCACTGTGATACACAATCATTTTCATACAAATTTAATTACACATTCTGAAATTAACATACCAGAATTCAAGTAAAGCTTTAGCAGGTGTTATCTTCCTAAAGATCACTACATTCATGAATTATATTCATTCGTATTCTATGATGAATTATCACATCAAACCACCGAAATTATAATCAACAACGCCTATTCGTTAACCATTAGATCCGTTGACGATTACAATCAGCGTTTAATCATCTAAAAAATAAAATTTCTTGAAACCATCTCGGATTGATAACCAATGATTCAGATATGGTAGCATTAAATGCAGAGGAAACAAAAGAATTTTCCTCGTCATTGGAACTTAGAAATTCTGAGATATCACTGTATCTTTCGTTATAAATATCCTCTATATTTCTGAAGATATCTTTATAACGATTCTTGTCAGCAATTAATTATCTCTTTGCGATATCTTTATCACATCATAAAGGAAACTGTTTTAGTTTCTATATTCTGTAAAGTTCAAGTTTAAATTATGAATGATTTGAAGTAGTGTTGGGAATTGAAGCATGAGTTAGTATAATATAATAACGTCAGGCCAACGTGATTATATTACAGTAAGTCATGCTAAATTTTTAATGGAAGATGATGATTCATAGACTTTATAATCATCATTTGCCATGTTACACGACTCTTATCTATTTAAACTCTAAACATATCAAGAAAATATTTTTCTTGATAATTCGGTCTTTTCCGGATATTCTGGTAATATGACAAATCAAATCGTGCTATTACCTTTCCTTCTGCTTTGAATATCATGATCATTCGAAACTTCATACCTACGAATTCTGGACCGTTACTTGCTTTACAAAAGCATGAAGCTTCGATATATAAGGGAAAATATAAATCCCGATAACAACACTGAAATTACAAACCATGTATATCAATGCGTATAGCAATATAAAGACACGGGAGAACTAAAAACACAATAAATTCTAGAGCATAGTAGAAGTAAACAGACTCCTCTGGTGGGAGTTGGAAAAGAAGGATGATTGTGGCGATAACCAATATAATGTCAAAGACAAGAACTAGATTGAGCATATTAACAAAACTTTTGGAAGTATGAATTGAGAAAGAAAGTATATAAGTGGTGAAGATAATGAAACGGAAGAAGCTAATTTATAGCAAAAATTCCAGACACAGCAATCGAGGCAATTCACCACCTTTAATTAAAGAAAATCCTAATTTCTGTATTTACCGGAAAAATCAAATCTTATAAAGATTTCGAAGATTTCTTTAATTCCTTGAAATCTGGAAATCAATCGTAACTACGTCAAAAGTTAAGGCAAACATTTAATTTTCTCATTTACTCTTTTACAATAGCTTCGTTTATACTCTTTCTATAATCGAATTACTTTATCCATATTATTTAATGTCGATAAAACTCTAATTCATCATTCTTGTTATAAAGAATGACGATCTCTATCAAATTTCATGACTATGATTTTCATGAACTCCTCTCTGTTTTGTCTGCCTAATATTGCAGCATAAACGCTCAAGGTTTTAAATGAGCTCAATATTATTCATAACACATTTCATGTATCCAATTTACTAAAATGACTTGCATAACATCATCATTTTGAATGATCTCTGCATTAATGATAAAATGCACTTCGTAGAAGAACCTATAGAGATTATGGTTTGTATGACTTAAACGCTTGAAACAAAACAATATTCTATCATTTGGAAAACACGCAAGGCCCCGAACATACCTGGGAACGTGAAGACCAAATGAAACAGAAATATCCCCATCTCTTCTCAACCGCTGATGCATCCGAGAAGTCTACCTAAAACTTCGGGACGAAGTTTTTATTAACGGGGAGGTACTGTAACAACCCTCACTTTTCGACTTCTAAATTACTGAATTAACCCTAGGGTTATATGTCTGACTATATGTATTAAGGGTTGTTATATACAATTAAATATTGACTGAATAGTAATTTTTAGTCAATAATGTACGCTTAAATAAATAATATATTATTAATTTATATAATTTGACATAATTTAACTAAGTATATAAACTTTGTATCACTTTTATTATTTAGTTAATGTATTATATATTTAACTATATAATAAATCCAATTATATATAAATGTAATAATATTTACAAACTTACTAAAACTATAGTTTAATAATTAAAGTCATATTTATTATTAAAAATACAAAATACCGAATTATTTATTATTTTTATGCAAAATTTATATTTATTAATTAAATAAAACAAAAATAAAAAAAATAAAATAAAATAT